>NC_136513.1:34263330-34353330 GCF_053919585.1 Euprymna scolopes
CCAACCAAAATGATCCAACATGGTAAAATTGAAGTATATTATAAATATTAAAGAATTAATATTTATAAAATTATCTCAGCCAGATGTAAAAGCTCAATAAAACCAAATAGGAAATAGAGCTTATGATATGAGCAAACAATTAATAAAATATGTTAAAAACACTTTGAAGTGAGTTAAAAACATATTTAATCTGAAAAGGAAACACTAGATAAATGGATAGTCCTTAATCTGCGGAGTTTCGAAGAAATACTTTCCTTCTTATCAGAGGGTAGGAATTAGCAAAATGCGGGATCGGATTTTACATGCAGAAGTATTTGATGAAATAACAAGTAAATCAAAGATCTTACTTGAAAACAAAAAAAGTGAAGCAGAGGGATATGATGAAGAAAAAGGTGAGTACACATGAATGGATAGTCTGGTGGAAGATAAAAAATCCAGTGATGGTAAAATCCAAATGTAAAACTTCAAGAAAGTTAAAAGAATTTCCATTTGTACAAGTAAAATCCATTATAAAATAAGGACTATCCATTTATCTAGTGTTTCCTTTTTAGATTAAATATGTTTTTAACTCATACATATATATATATATATATATATATATATATATATATATATATATATATATATATATATATATATATATACTAGCAAAAGTACCCATCGTTGACTGGGTTCAAAAACAGCCTACAGAAAATGGACTCTGATTTATGAAAGTATGATAGGTTATGAAAAGGAAGGGTTGTAAAGAGATAGCTTCGAATTTGGGTGTATCAAAACCAAAGCAAAATATGATAAAAGTAAAAATAAAATAGATAACCCCCATAATTTATCATACCATACCTGTTCACACTGAAACACTTATCACAATATTCTGTGGATCTATATTAAAAACCCTTGTTAAAGTTTGTGACATATTTCCATTCTATGGAGGTCATGTGCGAACGAACACCCCATAATTTTATTATACCATTTTTCTTAAAACTGAAACATAATTATCAAAGTATACTTACGCATATAGATATGAAAAGTCTTTATTAAAGTTTGTCCCTATTTCCATTCCATGGAGGCCAGACGCGAACGCAGACCCCACAATTTTATTATACCATCCCTATTTAAGTTAAAACATACTTATCAAAGTATTATTATGTACATCTATATCAAAAACACTTGTAAACGGGTTTTTTTTTTTTTTTCCATACTTTGTGGACCATGCGCGAACGCAGACCCCAGATCAAACATACCCATTCCTGTGTCTCGATATATCTTCTATCATTATATGTAGTCAGTTTTTTTTTAAAAATAGTCAACCATATAGGACACACACACAGACATTTAGCTTTATATATATATATATATATATATATATATATATATATATATATATATATATATATATTTATAAAGTAATAGGGTTCGTGTGTTTCTGTCTGTGTGTACAGCTCTCCACCATCAACGAAATATAAAGGAGGTAAGAGGGTAGATCTCTCCTGGTAGAGAAACATTAGAACCCATTTTAGGATGTTTCTGTTATAAGAGACATAAGAATCTTTGCCTAATTTCTTTATATACTATTCTACAAACAACCCCCATATCGAATGACTTATGCTCATTTGCATATCACATTATATTAAATCTCTTTAACTAATTACCTCGACCTTATTACATATTGGAAATATTATAATCATTTCAACTGTACTATTTACAAAATCTATTTAACATTTAATCTATCTTCTATCTTCTATCTATCTATATCTATATCTATCTTCTATATATCTATAAAAACAGAGATGTGTGTGTGCCACAGACGATTTCTGATTGGTTAATCCAATAATCACATCTCCTAAAAAAACAATCGTTTCTACGCTCTTACCTTTACCATAAAATATTATGGCTTTATTTATTGTCCATCTTGGAAGGGTTTAATTTTTTAATAACTTGTTATTTACAAATTAAAAAAATACGAAACTATTATACGAAACTAAACTACACGAAATACGCGCACACACGCACACACACACGTTCACTACCGTCACGTTGTTATGGCAACCAAACCCGCTGACTTCTTTTTCTCATTTCACTCGTGGTCTTAAATTCATTTCGGGTTTGTATTACTGTACACATAGATTCGAATAAGTTGCCAAAAAACAAATATATAACAAATAAATGTTATCAAAGGCAAATTTTTCGTGTTTTTATTCAATTTAACATGTTTATTCAGCTCGAAAAGCATACAGTGTTTACCGATGTATTGGAAAATTCAAGATGGCGGCCGATTCTCTCTTTAACACGGTAAGTTTGGAAAAAGGTGTAATAAATAAAAAACCGGTTAAAATACTGTTAAAAACTCGCTCAATATATGTTACCGTGACATAGGTTGACATATATTCGGCGGGTTTTTAATAGTATTTTGTATAGTTTTTTATTTATAACACCTTTTCCCAAACTTACGGTGTTAAAGAATGTGTGAGACGCCATCTTGAATTTTCCAACACATCGGTAAACACTGTATTCTTTTCGAGCTGAATAAACATGTTAAATTGAATAAAAACACGAAAAATATATCCAGTTTTTATCGGTTTTTTACCTTCTCTGCAGAAGTACAAAAAAAAACAAACAAAAAAAAAAACGGAAGGTACTTTTACAGAATGTTAAACTAACCCTAACCGATGTTTTATGTTTAGTTTAGGAAAAGTCAGAAGAAATAAAAGTCATTATTGCATGAAATATACGTATTTAGTTGAAGTATTGTTTATGTCAATTCTTTCGAAGAAATTTAGCAAGAATACCTGTAAACCAGGAAATCGGTAAAATGTCATCATGGATGAATACTTGTCTATTATAATTTCTACCCTTGACAAAAACTTAGCCATAACAAAAGAGATTTATTGTTCAGATTGTTTTTGAGATTGATTTCTAAAAAGATATTTTATAAATAAAATCGACTTTAAAATTAAAGACTTAAATTACAATAATTGAATTTAAACATTCTTATTTCAATATTTGGCACATAACACCTGCAAAAATGATCACAATGTCAGGATTTCATTTTATTTCAGAATCGATGGCAAATACTAATATTTAACATTAGTTTATCATTTAAGCCGATAAAAAGCCCCTTTTTTTTCCGAGTCATAAAAAAATTTGGAGTTTCCTAATCAACCTTTCGGGTGCAGTTGCACGCTCTCAAAATAACTAAAGTGTTGCCTTTAAAAAAATTGGTTCATAAACAGGTTTAGTTTTAATAAAAAAAAAATTTTTTTAAAATCGCTTTGGTAATTAGATATGTCGTATGGTTATCCCTAATCGCTGAATAAAACCGCTAACGAGTTGAATGATTACGACATAAAATTAAACTCGGGTTCCTGAAACGGAAACTTCGTTTGTTTTTGTTTTTTTCTTATCAATATATTTACATTGTTATTTTGTTTTCAATCATTCGAACAGTTTTCTTTTTCAAGTAATCCAAGTTACAAAATTCCCACTGTTTACTATGCTAAAATCACAATGACTAATGTATACCTATTAACCCTTATCCTTGAGTGGCCTCTGGGCCTTGATAAGTGGTGACACCCATGTAAAAAAAAAATCACTCGAACAGTTTTCTTTTTATAATGTACAGTTTTAAAAGTTTAAAAACTATATAGTTTTTACTTCAGGAAAATTAATGGGTCAGTTTTTACGATGTGCCCTGTTAAAATACTGTTAAAAACTCGCTCAATATATGTTACCGTGACATAGGTTGACATATATTCGGCGGGTTTTTAATAGTATTTTGTATAGTTTTTTATTTATAACACCTTTTCCCAAACTTACGGTGTTAAAGAGGGTGTGAGACGCCATCTTGAATTTTCCAACAAATCGGTAAACACTGTATGTTTTTCGAGCTGAATAAATATATTACATTGAATAAAAACACAAAAAAGATATCCAGTTAGGTAGAAAAGTAACTTATCTTGCCTTTGATAACATTTATTTATATATTTGTTTTTGACTATTTTTTCGAATCTATGTGTACAGTAATCTTGCCAGGATGCGGAGGAAAATGAATGAAGGGGGAGGGGAATAAAATAAAAACATTTTGGAAACAGAGTAAGTTTGAAAGAATTGCTTTGCACAGAAAGAAATTAATGAAAAAATAAAATTAAATTTCTTTTCTTTCTTGATTTTTTTTTTTTAGTTTTTTATGAAAAAGGAAGTCAAAATTAAGACTATAAAAAACAATTTTTATTAAGAGCGAACCTCAGTCGTCAGGTCTGTAAAAAAAAGACGTTGAATAATAAATGTTTTCTAATACAAATTGTTTTTACTTACGTGTTCATTTGTCTCTTTGAAGTTCGTTTGTTTAATATATCGGTTTGCAATATAATTTTGTCATTCTGTCAGACTCAAATTTTAAATCTATATATCTATAAAAGTGAAAGTGTGTGTGTGTGTGTGTGTGTGTGTGTGTGTGTGTGTGTGTGTCTGTGTACATTTCCCTACAAAATAACTCTGTCAATTTTTAGTCTACAGACTCGAAATTTGATATACAGGGTACTGAGATTTGGAAAAATCTATGTGATCGGTTTTTAGCCAGAAATTTGGCGATTAAGGGGTCAAAGTTCAACGATTTGAGCTTTGAGAACTCTACCAAACTTCTCCGACAATTTTGGGTCTATACACTTGAAATTTTAGATATAGCTTCCGTGGACATGGATCTAACTTAATAACTTGATTTGAGCCCAAAACAATAAATTTTCAGGGGTCATAATAGGGGTCAAAGTTTAAAAAATTACCCCCTTTTTTTTGCTCAGCATACACCTCCAAACACCCGGGCAACGCCGGGCACCCATGCTAGTATATATATATTCTTGTAGCCAAATTGAATATTGAAATGCTCATATCTTTGGTTCTATGGAACGAAACTACAAGAAAATGCGCAGGTTTTTAAAAGATTATTCCAGGGTTTTAATTTTATGACAGTTGGTAAAAAAGATTTTCAACCCAATAAAATATGCCCAATTTTGACTACATTTGTATATATACATATAGTGTCCTGGCAGGGCAGTTTTAGTTTTACTACTTTGGGATGAATTTCGCTAAGGAATTTATTTATTTGTCCCCCCCCTGTGACCTTGCCAGGCAACTAATACACACACACACACACACACACACACACACACACATATATGTATGTATATATATATATATTAATTTTATTTATACAAACATTAATGGCTACATATGTGCATACATGTTTCTGTAATCACCCACGTTGGGGGATTACGTCTTCAGGCCAAGAATTACCTTCAAAAGTGACATTTCCACCAAATACATTTTTCTATTTCGTTTATCAAGTTAAAATACAACCTGGGTGGGAGTCAAAAAAAATAAATAAATAAAATAAAAAAAAATAAAATAAAAAAAAGAAAAAAAGAAAAATAAATAAATAAAAAATAAATAAATAAAATAAATAAAAAATATAATAAAAAATAAAAAAATAAATAAATAAGAATAAAAATAAAATTAAATTAAAACAAATAAACCAACAAAATATGAATAAATATAAAACCCGAAAGTTATCTAAACCCCACATGTACCTATATGCGTGTATCAATACACTTATAAATGTCTACATTTATCTACACCCGCGCATATATACACACACATTACAGACATACAGAGACAAATAATAGTATTTTTCTTTACTTATGTAGCGTGGTAACTTCTTCGTATATGCACTATTATGTTACCCGACTACAGACGGGTGTATATATATATATATATATATATATATATATATATATATATATATATACACACATATATATATACATACATAAATATATACATATATATATATACATATACACATATATACATATAAACACACACACAACAGACATACATATACATACCCACACATACATACATATATAACATATATATAAACAACATTCGGACATCCATACATTTTTGTAATCCATATGGTACAACAATTCTATACGAGGCAGCCTATTCTAATAGTTCAGAAATATACATGTATATACATACATCTACATACAATAGACACAGAGATACATCCACATACAAACATACACACAGATATATAGATACAGAGATATATATATAAACATACAAACATACATGCATACATAAAATACACTTATACATACAAAGTCACACAAATATAGACATATACATATATACATGTATACATGTACCGTGCCACCAAATGATACATCTAAAGTAGAAACAGACATGAATACATTTACTATATAAATTCACTTTTTCTATCAAATTCCACACGTCTAGTTATGTTTCATGGCCCCATCCGCTTGTTACACTTTCCTAAGTTGTAGGTTTTTACCGTAAAAATTGACACTACGTAAAAATTTATATTGAATTCAGCATGAAGTTCATAGGGTTATCCTCATATTTAACAAACATTCTTTCGATGGTAAGGCAGATATACATAAGATGTATCACGATACAATAATAATATATAATAACATATGACAGAAATCAGAGTATTTAGGTTATACAAACCGAGTATATAAGCTTATATATTGTAGTACTTACCTTCATCTTTGTTTATTCACTCTAATACCCTTATTCCCTTTTCTTCCATTCACCCTTCATTCCTTACTTTCTTTCATCTTTTTATTTCTTCATAGTTTTTTTTTTTTTGTTTTTTTTTTTATATTAATAAATTATTTTTCCTACCCGGGTATATAAAGATCATATATCCATACATGCACACACTCAAAAATATCCATATGCATACATTATTACGAGCTTCACTCAAAACGATCTATTACTCATTTGGTTCAAATATACCTTCATGCAGGTACTTATTTCGGCTAGTAATACCATAACTGCTCGATGAAGTAAAATATTAAGTGACTTACGTAACCCATACGGGTATGATTATAGTTGCGACCTCACTTATCCTCTTTGTGGGGGGTTATTTGATGGGGGTTAGTTGTACTTATAGCAGTTCCAGTCTCCTAATTTAGAGTTCCTTAAGTGCGTGTATTCTGAAATGTTTGCAGGATATAGAAGTTTCTTGTTTAATATTCAATAATTTTTCTCTGTCTATATATATAAAAATTGTATATATTATATATATATAAAAATTGTATATATTATATATATATATTGTATATATTATATATATATAAAAATTGTATATATTCCAAACTTCAAGATGTTGGCCAGCTTACGCTTTATTTCTTTAAGTACATTGAGGTGCACAATTCTTGAAGGCGCCTGTTTTGTAACGCTACGAAACAGAGGCTTTCGAGAATTGTGCATCTCAATTTACTAAAGAAATAGACAGGAGGATGGTGAACATCTTTCAATTTGGAATAAGAACTTTTGTAATTTATTTATATATGCTCTGTAGTTACATTGAGCGTCATAAATTAAAGGAGTGGTATAAATAAAAGGTGGAAAATAATTAAATATACATATTTCCCCATAAACATATATATGTATCTTTACACACATACATATATATATATATATATATATATATATATATATATATATATATATATATATATATATACTTCAGAATAAAATAAAATTATCTAACAATCAACTGGTATGGAAATATAGTATATCCTTTTCATTAACTTCCCTTACTCTATGACATTTAGATACTTAAACAACTTTTAATTGTGATTTTCCATGTCTCACTGACTTTAGCAAATAAGGTGTAAACGATTAGAACTGTTTGCTAATATTTTCTCCTCTGAAGAGATGGTAGACATCGAAATCCTAATGTATTCTTTGTCTTACATAGAATAATAAAAAATCTTTTGATTTGAAATTAAAACATCTCACGTCATAAATTTTTAAATTCGTTGAATGACTAAAAGTTTATATATATATATATATATATATATATATATATATATATATATGATTAGTTTTTTTTGGAAAAAGAATTCCAGCAGAGTGCTCAATTAAAAGGAAAATCCAAATTTTAAGAGCGTACTTATATTTTGTGTACAGAAAGTTGTTAGTTGAGACAGGTCATTGGTACCGTCGGTTTCAAGCCCGATAATAAGGCCCGTTTAAGGTATCCTTATCAAGCTCTCTTCAGCCAATATTCGACGAATATTGGCTGAAGAGAGCTTGATAAGGATACCTTAAACGGGCCTTATTATCGGGCTTGAAACCGACGGTACCAATGACCTGTCTCAACTAACAACTTTCTGTACACAAAATATATATATATATATATATATATATATATATATATATATATATATATATATATATATATATATATATATATATATACTAGCATTTCAGCCCGGTGTTGTCAATGTGTTTGGAGGTGTATGTTGAGCAAAAAAAAAAAAAGCGGTCAATTTTTTTTAACTTTGACCCCTATTATGACCCCTTAAAATTTATTGTTTTGGACTCACATCAAGTTATTAAGTTAGATCCGTGTCCAAATCTCAGTACCTTGTATATAAAATTTCGAGTCTGTAAACTTAACATTGACAGAGTCATTGCGTAGGGAAATGTACACACACACGCGCGTTCACTTTTATAGATATACTAGCATTTCAGCCCGACGTTTCCCGGGTGTTTGGATGTGTATATTGAGCAAAAAAAAAAAGTGGTAGTAGGAAGGCAGGCTCGAACCCGTACCTGGAAGGAGGAAAAGAACAGGGGAAAACAACTGACCTCTTTGCGGTTACGATCACCGCCAAACGGGAAGTGATTTATATGTTAAATAAAGGCTAGACACTCTAAAGGAGTGGATAACTTTCAAAAATATCGGCGAAAAATAGCGACCCCCCCTGTAGAAAAGTGCCTAATTGAAGGTGAAGATATTGATGTTTTTAACCAATTTTTCGATATTTGTCGTATGAAAGGCCGAACTTTAAAACGATACTGATCTTGGTAAAATCCGTCGCCTCTGTCGAAAGTTTTAGGCAGACATGCAAATATGCATACATACATACATACATACATACATACATTTATATATTGGTAACTAAAAATTTTAGATCCAAACCGATGAAAAAGCTTGCCCTATCTCTGAATACCCTTTATGTAAAATTTCAAATGTTTACACCAGAAATTGTCTGAGTACTTTGGTAGAGACCGCAGAAGTCATTTTTTTTACTTTTACCCATATTATGACCCCTTAACTTTTATTGTTTTGGGCTCATATCAAGTTATTAAGTTAGATATATGTCCAAGGAACCTATATCTAAAATTTCAAGTGTTTAGACCCAAAATTCTCGAAGGAGTTTGGTAGAGTTCTCAAAAGTTAAACCGTTGAACTTTGACCTCATAATAGCCAAATTTCTGGCCGAACCCCGATCACAACGATTTTCCCAAATCGCAGTACCCTGTATGTAGACTTAAAATTGACAAAGTTATTGCGTAGGGAAATGTACACACACACACACACACACACACACACACACACACACACACACAAACATACAGACACACAGACACACAGGCACGTTCACTTTTATAGATATACTAGCATTGGTGCCTGGCGTTGCCAATGTGTTTGGAGGTGTATGCTGAGCACAAAAAAGGTCAATTTTTTTTAACTTTGACCCCTATTATGACCCCTCAACATTTATTATTTTGGCCTCAAATCAAGTTGTTAAGTTAGATCCATGTCTAAGGAACCTATATCTGAAATTTCAAGTGTTTAGACCCAAAATTGTCGGAGGAGTTAGGTAGAGTCCTCAAAAGTCAAATCGTTGAACTTTGACCCCTTAACAGCCAAATTTCTGGCCGAAAACTGATCACAAAGATTTTCCTAAATCTCAGTACCCGGTATATCAAATTTGGAGTCTGTAGACTTAAAATATACAAAGTTATTGCGTAGGGAAATGTACACACAGACACACAGACACACAGACAGACACGTTCACTTTTTGGCTACATTTTTCTGCCGCGAATTCTTTACAAAATCAGCAGCTCTTCAGGCTCTTTACAGTGTAACTAGATTTTTAACAGTAATTGTTTCATACAAAATCTCTCTATTATTTGAAAATTAATGGAAAATAGACTAAAGATCAACAAAGAGATGGTAGATAAAAGAAAGTGTGTTTAGGTTCTTCCCACTGAAAGAACTTAGACACCAGGCTTGGAAAGTGGGATTGTGGAGTCAGCACCGTCGGCATTCTACTATTCCACAAGGATTTCTTTTTTTTTTTTTATTAGATTTAATTGTGAACATAGCTAAAATTGCTACTTTAATTCAGTCACTTTGTGTTTAGCTTTTGCTTTTTAAAATAATTAATACTATTTTCCTTTCTTTTTTTAGAAAGGAGTTACCACTTACAAAGTGCCTTCAATAAGTTTCCAGACTTTTCTGTATGGGCATTTAAAATTGTTGTAGACTCTTGAAAATTTAGTATGTTATTGCTATACATCTTATGGGATGACTGACCAGTTTTTATGATTTCAGGTTCAAATGAACAGCTACAGCAGGAATTGGAATACACCCTACTAAAACCGGTTTGCCACAGCTGGTGAATTTAAAAAAATGCAATCTGGACATGAGGACAATTTAGAAAAACGATATGCAGGGCTACCCGGCGTTGCTCGGGACCATATAAACAATGTAAAAACAAAAGCAGATATTGAACATATGTTTTATTCTTAGGGGAGAGGAATCTTTCAGGGTGAGAGAGAGAGAGAGAGAGAGAAGATAAAGAGTGTGTTTTAAACTTGGGAAAAATGCACAGACACCAGGCTTGGAAAGTGGGATTGTGGAGTCAGCACCGTCGGCATTCTACTATTCCACAAGGGTTTCTTGTGAAATCAGTTGATGAGATTCCTGGTCGATCTTAACAAGATGGTGGCCAATGAAGATGCCTATATTGAATTTCAAATAAAAGTCCAGGCATTATACTTTCTTTCTCATATTCATTAATTATATAAATTACTATTGATTATTTATAAAAAAAAAAAATTACCAAGAATTCTTCATAATTTTTGTTTCGGTTTCGATTATAGCTAATGGAACTCCAATAATCTTCTTTTTTTTTTTAATTATTTTATCAAAAATTCTTTATAAGTCTTGGTTTCAGTTTCGATTTTAGCTGATGGTACCTTAGTAATCCATTTTTTATATATATAATTTTTCAAAAATTCTTCATAAGTTTTGGTATCGGCTTAAATTATGGCTGAAGGAACTAAAATTATATATATATATATATATATATATATATATATATATATATATATATATATATATATATATATATATATATATATATTAGTGGTGGGACGATTCCAAAATTTTTCCCGATTCCGATCCTATTGCTGATTCCGTACTAAATTTCTGATTCCGATTCGAGTCCCGATTCCGATTCTTAGCATATTTATAAATATTTAAGCACGGGGTCTCAAATTTTCAAATTATTACATAAATCCGGGTAATTTCCGGGTATATTTTTTCTCAAATGTTTCCTTGTAATGTATTGCAAATTGAAAGGCAACAAAAGATGTATTTTGATTTTAAACAAAGCCAAATTGTATCAGTTCGTCGTTAGTATACAACATGCTACTTGAAAGTTTTCATAAACAGTTGAAAATAGTCGATGATTGGTAGGTAAAATGAAAAAACGATGTAAGAACAAAATATTAACAACGCCCTTGTTACGAGCGAACTTCTAAATAATGTTAATATTTAGAAAACTATTTTTAACATGGACAGGGCGTTGGGCTTCGTTAACTATTTATGTGCCTTCCTTCTATGAGTGTTTAAATTTTCTTTTAATTATATAAATTTGGTGGGTTATTTAATTGATTTGCTTTGCTGTAATAAAACAAAAACAAAAACGAGATACAAATAATAACAACTAGTGTGACCTGTGGAAATTCCACGGGGGACTCATTCATATGTAATATATTGATGTTGGTATTCATGGCGTAAATAGAGATGTTCTGATATTATTGTAACTCTGGTTAAAACTTCAAAAGTATTTATCTACGCTGGCAAGGACGCCCTGCGTAACCAGATCGTTAAGTACGCTTAAATATGATATTTTAATAGTTGCAGATTTCGTATATATTATTACAGAGTTAATGTTCTATCGGGTTTTATGTTATAAAGTTGCGATTTCAAAAATAAAAAAATATATATCCATGTGACTTTTGTTCATAAGCTTGAGTTTCTTCAGCTATAATTGAAACCGAAACCAAAATTTATTAAGAATTATTAATAAAATTATTTATTAAAAAAAAAAATGATCGCTGGAGTTCCATCAGCTATAATCGAAATCGAAACTAAAACCTATTAAGAATTCTTGGTAAAATAATTTATTAAAAAAAATAAATTCAGGAAAACTCGTACCCGGAAAACTCGTACCTGGAATACTCGTACCTGAAATATTCGTACCCGGAATACTCGTACCCGGAATACTCATTCTTTTTGCTAGGTATGAAAACTGCTCCCTTATTACCCACGAGGCGAGTTTATTCCAGGGTACATCTCCTCCAGTGAATTAAACGCGCCCCTAGATACCAACCTGGAAATTTCTACGATCCGGCTTGATACATACAGCGCCTAGCTTTCCCACTGGCTTAGCTCATTGTTGCTTATCTTCGGTAACCTGGCGAGAATCGGTGTGTCAACGTGATGATTTATATATATATATATATATATATATATATATATATATATATATATATATATATGTATATATATATATATATAATGGGAGGGAGAGTTGAGATAGAGAGATATATAAAATAAATAAGCAGATATGAATAAACTATGGCAGATAGATAGATAGATAGATAGATAGATAGATAGATAGATATAAACAACCCGAGATACATACATACATACATGCATACATACATACATACATGCATACATACATACATACATACATACATGCATACATACATACATACATACATACATGCATACATACATACATACATACATACATACATGCATACATACATACATACATACATGCATACATACATACATACATGCATACATGCATACATACATACATACATGCATACATACATACATACATACATGCATACATACATACATACATACATGCATACATACATACATACATACATACATGCATACATACATACATACATACATACATGCATACATACATACATACATGCATACATGCATACATGCATACATACATGCATACATACATACATACATGCATACATACATGCATACATACATACATACATACATACATACATGCATACATACATACATACATACATGCATACACGTACACGTGTATCTACTCTAAATTTCGTTGACTTGTTTAAAGTTAATATCATTGATTCCATGTCAGGATTGTATTTCTTTGGGACTCAGCGAAAGCATTTCACGCACCCAAGAGAAGGTTTTGTTTCTCGCCCCATTCACCCCTCTACGCGCTCACTGATACACATGAACTCGCGCATATACACGTACGCACGGACACACCTACACACGTGGTTCCAAATACAAGTACGCACGCAGTCTCATTTCGTGTCGGCAAATTGTTAAACGCCGGCAACGCGTTGAATTTAGTAATAAAATCAAGATTAATATATTTTAAGTGCTACAGGAGTCATAGACCAATGGTGTCAAGGTCCTTAAATACATACCGTACGTTCGGGATTGGGAAAAAAAGACAGGCAGGGTTGACAGGAAGGGTCTCAGGAGAGCGGTTAGGAAAATATGGAAAAGGGAGGGAGAAAGAAAGAAAGAAAGAAAGAAAGAAAGAAAAACGAGAGTAGAAAGAGAAACAGACTGAAAGAAATTTGGTGCGCTATTTACCAAGTCACATTTATATTCTTGCGATGCGTCAATTCAATTTATGCGTTTAGCGTTGGCGAATCTATGACAAAAGCTTAGTGTGACAGACCAACCGTCTTATAGAGATGTGTGGACGCATCTAAAGAAGGACGGTCGCTTCCCACGATGGTGTCACGCACGCACCTAGACCCCAATCAATATATACGAAAAATTGTCGGAATTTGTACCTTGTATTTTGTTTATATATATATATATATATATATATATATATATATATATATATATATAAACAAAATACAAGGTACAAACTAGGTAAAAATGCACTTTTGTAAATAATTGAATTCATTCAAAACATATCGCTAAAACCAAAACAAACAACATCTAAGTAAATCGCGATATATCCTGACAGTCGTGCGAGATGGGTGAGCGGTAAGGGGTTTAGGCTCATTACCGTGGGATCCCGATTTCGGATCTCGCCACTCTGATGAGTCGTAGACAACGAAACACGTATCAGTGAATAATTATATTTTTAAAATAATATATATACCGCTCCACATGTGGGGGGTACCAAATTGGTTAAACGGAAAATTATTTCCAACTCGCATTTAGGTAAAAATGCACTAAAATCAAAACAAACAACATCTATATAGCGATATGTTTTGAATGTATTCAATTGTTTACGAAAGTGCATTTTTACCTAAATGCGAGTTGGGAATAATATATATATATATATATATATATATATATATATATATATATATATATATATGATGAGAATAATATATATATATATATATATGATGAGAATAATATATATATATATATGATGAAAATAATATATATATATATTATTCTCATCATATATATATATATATTATTCTCATCATATATATATATGTATATATATATATATATATATATATATATATATATATATAAACTTGTGAATCCGTGTATATCCGACAAGAGCCGCCAGAGTGAGAAACGACGATACGACCACAACAAGGGAGTGCAAAGAAGACCACAGGAAACAAGATTGGGGTCGGTGATGTTCTATGCTGGGAACCACGTGGTTTTACGAGGTAACTGTGGTATAGAGGTGGCTAATCATTACTAATTCTTATTTTTTTACAAGAGAGTCACTCGATGATAAGATAGGGTCTGCCAAACGATTGTGAAGAACGGAGCAGATGATCCCGTGACGTCAGACTTGTGTAAACTATACGAAGTATGGAAAAGCAAAGGAGACTTGATGATTTTTTATAACCTTAAAAAATTCTCGAAAAAAAAAATGCCTCTATTCCGAATTCATGGCCGATATCAGCCGACTTTCATTAACAATGTTATTATGTTTAACATGCATTTCAAACTAAATAAATTACTACACAATAAAAATAATTAAATTAAAATAAATATCGATTTTTTTATTTCGAATTAGCAAGTCTATTTTTATTTGCTTACTCGATCTAAAATTTATTCTTGCAAATTAACCAACAATTTAATAAAAAAAAATATCGTAAAACCTGAATCTAACTTGAAAATACCACGAAAAAACAAATAGCTTTTTAAATTTAGTAATTAAATAAAAAAAATTGGAATTTTTACTTGATTAAAAAATACGAAATAAGAAAATTTAATAGTATTTCCAAGTTAAACTGAGTTTTACATGCCCCTATTTCAACACAATTGCAAAAAAAAGAACAAAAATGAACTTTTAAATATTTTCTTAAAGATTAAAACTATTCTAGTTTTAATCTTTAAGAAAATATTTTTACATAAAAAATAAATTCTAGTTTTAATCTTTTGATGAGTCTCATGTTTAATTTTAAGTAAATTTGATTTTTTTAAGCTATTTAAGAGATTTGGTTTTATTTATATTTTTAGTGCTACTATAGGTGTGTCAGAATCTTTGGGTAATTCTTGATACCCTTAACACAAAACTGCGAATAAAATATACAAAACTCGAAATTTCTTTTTTTTAAGTTGTTTGTTTTATTTCTTTATCGAATATATTTCCAAAATAAACTATTAAAGTTTTTTGAAAAATAATAGAAATATTATTTTTTACTTTAAAAAAAAAAGCAGTGTTTACAAAGTGCCCGCGCGCGATCATGCAGCCATTTTTTACGTAATAGAATAAATTGAATTTTACGAGTTTAATTTTTTCAATTTTTTCAATTTAAAAATCTATCAAAATTTTTCTATTGGCTCAATTTTTACAATATTTGCAGGTTTTATGCGAAATTTTATGCTCTTTTCAATAAACTGAATATAATATTCTAGACAAACGTTTTGTTTAAATTAACCCACTCACCCCCATTTTGAAATGTCTATTAAAATAAAATTGAAGATAAAATATCAATAAATAAAATAATCTAATTCAAAACAAAAAAGAATAGTTTTGTGCAAATTTACCTGTAAAAACAAAAGTTTAAAACCTTTTTTTTAAACCACGTTGATTTTTTTAAGTGAAACTTTACATTTTTTTTTAATTTTGTCCTGAAAAGATTGAATACCTACAACAATTTTTCTGCTTCATTCAATGTTTTTTTAGATTTAAAAAAAATTACCCCATGAAGACGAAATAAAATATATTAAATAAAAAAAAAACTCATGTATTTCTTTAAGAGAATAAAAACAAATCCAAAATCGGTCGAGTGGAATTTTTTTATCGCAAAAACTGATAAGTGAAATGTGATCATTTTTCAAATACGATGGCCCATCTTTAACTAACTTTTGTTTACAGCCAGAAATAGAAAGGGAGATTAATTCTGGCCCTTACAGACCAACGTAGTTCTTAAATCGAATAAAAGGAGACATAGTTGTCTCCCTTTATTCCCCTTCTGAAACATCTGATGTCGCGCTATTTTTTAATCCTTGCTTAAAAAAGTATTTTATTTAAAAAGGACATGGAATATAAAATATAAATATGGATAAATTCTTAAAAATGAAGAATAGAAGTGCCCATTGATTAGTATTTTTATAGGTAAGTGATTTTTTGAAATTTATATATATATATTATATTCGAAGTAATTTAAAATTCGTTGATTTTCTTGAATTCTTTTTAAAAAAAAAACGATTTAAAAACAAAAATATTGCATATTTTGCCATTAAACCTTTTATTATTTTAAAATTTGGTCTTTGCTCCTTTTATTGAGAAGAAAATAGGGTTTGAATTACATTTTTCAAGTAGTTATAAGCTTCGAAAGATAGTAAGTCTAAATATTCAAGTTTTCATCACGCATTTTAATGGCGATTTTCTGACACTGCTAATGCTTCTATAGAAGACCTATACGGACTTGAATAATGTTGAATTCGTATCAATTTCTACCAAAACTGCCATTAACAATCTTTTTTTATGTTTATCCTACTTCCAACTGATTTAAATTATTGCTCAATATAAATAATTAAATAAAAACAAAAATCATTTGTCTTATTTCGAATTATTTAATCAAGTAAAAATTCATTTTTTTACTTGGTTAAAATATATCAACTAATTACTAAATTTTAAAAAGTATTTTTCATAGTATTTTAAAGTTAACATCCATTTTTACGATATTTTTGTTTATTGAATTGTTAGACAATTTGCTAGAATAACATTTTTTATATTTAGTAATCAAGCAAGAAATACAATTTTTCTTGATTAAATAATTTGAAATAAGAAAAAATATTTTTGTTTTAATTTTATTATTTGTTTTTTTTTTTTTTTTTTTTTTTTTTTTTTTTTTTGGAATTGTTAATAACCGTTTTGGTACAAAAACAAAAAAAATGTCCGCTGCCGCTACAAATTCGGAATAGGGGCATGTGAGTGAGAGAAAGTTGTTCAGGGGGATGTCTCCTACAGAAGAACCCAAATGTCCATACGAAATTTCATCCATATCAAACAAGCAACTTCTGAGAAAACATAGAACAGACAGACTAAGAGAAACACAAGTGAAACATGTGTGGTCCCTCGTGATTTTACAGTAAGCGAGGCATAAAAAATGACTAAGTTCAGCATTTGCCCCCCCCTCTCCGCCGTCATTTAGCCCCAAAAGTTCCCAGGGGACGTCATCAAATCCTGGTGAAAATGAACAAACGGTACAGTTTTAGGATTTAACATACGTAAATGTGAGTTCTGCACCATGCAAAAAAAAAGAAATGAGTAAGTTCATCATTTACCCCCCTCCATTTAGCTCCAAAAGTCCCCAAGGCCTTAACATATTTAAATTTGAGTTCAGCACCATGCAAAACTGCTAAATAGACATACACAAAAAATTTTGGACAGGTATGGTAAAATAGTCCCAAAAATGGAGTGTTTTTATTAGCCCTAAAAGAGCCCCTGGGGCACACCCAAGAGTCATCGCAAAGTATAGACAAACAAAATTATATAGAAATCAGTTAGTTACAACTTTTCAGAAAGTTTTATAAACATCTAAGACATCAATTTTGTGTCAATCTTAGCCATTTTAACCCGGAAAGCACCTTTAGGGCGGCAACCGGAGTTTTCCGGAAAATCCGTTCTGTTACATTTTTTACTCATATCATGTTTAATGTTTGTGCAAAATTTTAAAAAATTCCAAGTTATTGAGAAAAGTGCGGATAGACAAAATGGACAAGGGTGAATTTACATGTCCACCCTCCTTCTGTCAGGGGACCAAAAAAAAAAATGGGTAACCGTTCACAGCTACAAATACCTGGAATCAATATTAACTAGTGGTTAACGTCGCGGATTGGTTGTTTCAAGTTCGAATCTAGCTCGTTCCACAAAAAAAAACACTTTCACTTACAATGTTAACAATATGGATATCTTTCTCAGAAGAATTAGAAGAATTCTGACTAAGAAAATATTGGTGAAACAGATGCCAACAATACTTTTCGGATTCCTACGATGATGATGATGATGATGATGATGATGATGATGATGATGATGATGATGATGATGATGATGATGGTGGTGATGATGATGATGATGATGATGATGATGATGATGATGATGATGATGATGGTGGTGGTGGTGGTGGTGGTGGTGGTGATGATGATGATGATGATGATGGTGGTGGTGGTGGTGGTGGTGGTGGTGGTGGTGGTGGTGATGATGATGATGATGATGATGATGATGATGATGATGATGATGATGATGATCGTTTTGAATATCTCATTGCGATTCATTTCATTCGATTGATGTCCTGTTTGGTACAGGTAGTGATGACTACGGCTCTCCATCTATCACTCTTCCTCGTTGTTGCTCACGAATTTCGATGTGCTCAGGTGTTCGGACTTTCAAAGTATGTTTTTCGTTGTTGCCTTCTGCTTCTTCTAACCACGATCTTTTCTGTTATTCTTTGCTGGTTGACGGAGAGTATTTTTAAGACGGCCAGGTGTCATCTGTCTATTATGGTAATCCTTACTGAGCGAGATGTTCTGATTCAGAACCTTATCATTTATAACTAGTATCAAAATTAAAATTACTTCTATTTGGGTTATAATCATTTTAGTTTCTATCTGTTAAGTTGGTGATCTAATCTTTAGTGGAATGGAGACATAAATGGATGGTCACATTCAATGCTGCCAAGACTAAGCTTGTTTCCTTCAATAATTACAAGAAACCTTCTCTACCACCAATAGCAATAGCCCAAAACACATTCCCTGAAAGTACTTCCTTTAAACTCCTCGGCCTGACGTTTACAGGGAGCATAAGTTGGAACAGATACATTCAGAGCATTGCCAAGGCTGCTGCGAAGAAGGTGGGCTCTTTCTACCGTGCTAGAAGTTACTTACGCCTGAAAGTATGCACCGTTCGCCCATGTATGGAGTATTGTTGTCATATTTGGGCTGGTGCATCTGCTACTAGTCTCTCACTTCTGGACAGAGTTCAAAACAGTGTCGCCAACCTGAACAGTCATCTAAGCTTCAGCCTCTGTCCCATCGACAAAATGTTGCATTCCTCTGCCTGTTCTACAAGTACTTTAATGGTGATTACTCTGACGAACTACAAGCACTTGTACCCCCTCGGCGTAAATACCTCCGACAAGCAGCTAAATTCTACCCTTACACAGTAGTGATCCCTTGGTGTAAAAAAGCCTTCTATTCCAAGAGTTTCTTCCCCAGAACTGCTAGACTGTGGAACTCCCTTCCGGGATTCTGCTTTCCCAACAGTACTGGCATGCAGAAGTTCAAATGTAGAGTGAACAGGCATCTTGCTGCTCATGTCTCTTCATAATATCCCTTCAACTTATGTCCCGCATAGTAGCCTTCTGCTTCAAAGTGGCACTGTGTCTTGTTTGGAGTGAAAATTTGTGTTTATAGTTTCCTCTTTAAAATTCAAGTAAACATAGATTACATCTTTTTGATTTACTCGGTTTATACTGTTAAGCTTTATCTACTACTGATCCATTTTAATTCAAATTCTTTTTAATCTTACGTAGTTCCCTAAGCCAATCACCTAATTTTTAATTTTTGTTCTATCCTTATTTCTATCATTATCCCTATCCCGATTTGCTTCATTCTCTGGTCTAAATTTAAATGATTCAACATGGTTTTGGTACCAGTCCCTAAAAAACATTCAGTTCCCCCTAGGTATATGTTTTTTTTACTGTTATCCGCCTTAACTTCACATTTGTATACAATTTCAGAAATCAAGCAGTTGTCCTCCAATGGGCATTCGTTATGTATTCTACAGTTACATTTTCTCTCCAAATTAAATTTTACCTGATCCAATCCTATCTTTATTAATTATTTTGTTAATTTTTCCATTATTAGAACTTATCATAGTATTACCTAGATTAGCATCGGTCGAGAATGAAAGTTTAACAGTGTTCTTATTAATTATTTTATTTAATTTATTTTCTGGGTAGAACAGAGAATGAATCAAACCAGGATAAGGATAAAAATCTCATCAGGTGATTAAGTTAGGGTACAGCGTAAAAAAACAAAAACGAAAAAAAGAATTTGAATTAAAATAGTCATAATGATTATATGTTCACTTTGAAATGTATGATCTGCTTGGATCGTTGCCCAGAAAACACGTTCACGGAAAAATCGTCCACAGAAAACACGTCCACGGAAAACTCGTCCACAGAAAACTAGTCTGTGGAAAACTCTTTCATTTTTGCGAAGTTGAAAAACTGGTCCATTATTGAATAAATATCGATTGAAAATACATTTTATGACCGATCTTGAAAGAGATATTGTCTTTAAAAGAGACTGCACACCCTCATAATATTTTAAACATGTTTTTTACTTGTTTACTGTTGTTTCAAAGGAGAGAAAATTGATTTTTCTAAGTGTTCGTTTTCTTTCTTTTTTTTTTTAATTATGGAGGAGTGTAGTCTCTTAAAAACAATATCTCTTTCAATAACGGTCATAAAATGTGTTTTCAATCAACATTTATTCAATAATGGACCAGTTTTCCTACTTCAAAAAATGGACGAGTTTTTTCTGTGGACAAGATTTCTCTCGACGAGTGTTCCGTGGACGAGTTTTTCCTGTATGCGTTTTCCGTGGACGAGTTTTCCTAAATTCGCTTGAGTTAGATCTGCTGTCTACTCACCTAAATATAACAGTCGCTTCTGTTGTCTACAGATTATTTCATAGTTCTTATCCTACTGCAATGCTTAAATATCGCCCTGTGCTGCGACAGAACACACCAACCCTGCGACGATATACATTCACATTAGACCCACTGGATAATCAGATTAGGTGTTTGCTCAGAGATGTGCTGACGATCTCCTTTCACATTGTGTTTTGCAGTCCTGGACGCGCTGCCTCAGAACTGAGTCAATGAACATGTATCAATGTCACATTTTCGGAGTTCTGTATCGTGATGTTCCTAAGTTTTACGCATTCCATAATTAGCTAGGTAGCCTCTCTGTCTATTGATATTTATTTATTTCGTCACGAAAGTAAAATGTAACGCAATGTCGTTTTTGATGTGGGGACAAACCAGCTCCCCAGAAAGGGGCATTCTGGAAGTAGGCAACAATAAAAATTGCCTTTATAGAGGGTTTCCTCTCCACTGACCAAGGACAAATTGCTTAGTGCAGCATCAGAACAGAGACTACACTGTGATTTTGGCCCGAATGACAGGTGACCATCTATAATATAAATTTCACCTATCTGTTTAAATCTATGTATGTATGTATGTATGTATGTATGTATGTATGTATGTATGTATGCCTAAAACTTTAGACATAGGCGACGGATTCCCACAAGATAGTTATCGTTTTGAAGCTCGACCCTTCGGACGACAAATATCGAAGAATTGGCTAAAAACAGTAATTCTTTCACCCTTAGCTGGGCGCTTTTCTACAGGGACTGGTCGCTTTTTTTCGCCGATTTTTTCGAAAGTTATCCTCTCTTTTCGATTGACTAGCCTTAATTTAAACCTACGTCACTTCCGGTTTGGCGATGGGCACAACAGCAAAGACGTAACGTTTTTTTCTTTTTTTTTTCACGTTCTTTTCCTCCTTTGCAGTATGGGTTCGAGCCTGCCTGCCTACTACCACTTTTTTTTTTTTTTTTTTGCTTAACACCCGGGGAACGCAATCACCCAGGCTAGTGGCCTTATAAAGGGAAAATATTTGTGTGCGCGTGCCTGTGCGTGTGTGCGCGTGCGTGTGCGGGCGTGCGCGTGTATACGTGTGTGTGTGTGTGTGTGTGTGTGTGTGTGTGTGTGTGTGTGTGTGTGTGTGTGTGTGTACGTGTGTGTGTGTACGTGTGTGTGTGTGTACGTGTGCTAAATAAATCTGTCGCACGTGATGTTTATGCTTGATATTATGAATGGATGTGATGCCCTTGCAATCTAATTTTGCATTCACGTCTATAAATAACTATGTTTTTCTTTAAATATAATCGTTTGTTTATTGTTTGTTTTAGAAATAGTGTTACCTTTGCTCTTTGATTTTCTAAACAAACAAATAAATAAATAAATAGAATCTAAGTTTAATTTCCCGGCATTTATCTGAACAAACAGGTTCAAACTAACATCAAAGTCCACCACAGATATTGTCGGTGGCTTTATGATAATTATATAAAAAACGACGCCTCCACTCTATTAAGCGAAAGGAATCGAGAAAAGTTCCCTTGCTTTGACTATAATACAAATTTACTTGACGGTTAGTATATATTTTTTTAATTTTTTTTTTTATTTGTTTTCTCTTTCTAAGAATTTAAAAATGAGATCTCCGAAATATTTCCGGAGTTTTTTTTTTTTTTTTTTTTTTTTTTTTAATTATTTTTACATTCGAAAAATCATCAAAGATTAAAACATCCCTGTAACGAATTGGCCCCCGTTGATTACGGTGTCATGCTGATTCTGTGTGCAGTTCTAGACGGGAGGAAGAGTCCACCTTTTGCCTTCCCCCATCTGATAAGGAGCTAGTTTAAAGCTAATTGTATGAAGCGTCCTTATCGGCGAATGCCGACGAGGCTACCCAGGCATTTTTTTTTTTAAATCAATCAGAAAGTAGTCGGGAATCTACGAAAAAATTATGATAAACCGGCTATCAAAACTATGCCCCCCCCCCTATTTTTTCCACCATATTTGCACGTAGCTAAAATGCCCTCTGTATGTACAAGATAACAAGCATGTTTCTGTTTCTCCGCAATCGCACCGCTTTAAAATTAACGTTGGGTTGTTTGTACTCACTTGGAGTTCTCACAAAGAGCATCATCAGGGATTATACGACCGATTGTGTTCCGTAGTATCTGAATGACAATAAGTCTCCTCAGTTTTCCAGTACTTTCCATCTTTTTCATTAACACTTACAAATGATTGTGTTATCGCAATAGCCGTTTATCATTGTTGTTGTTATTATTATTATTATTATTATTGTTGTTGTTGTTGTTGTTTGGAGGGGGTTCACCCCAAACAAGGCACGGGGCCACTTATTCGTGACGGATTACTCTTTGGGGCCAGATTTGTACGGATGCTATTTATGGAGTTGGGCAGCAAGATGTCTGTTCACATTACACTTGAACTTCTGCATGCCAGTACAGTCAGGGAAGCAAAGGCCCGGGAGGGAATTCCAAAGTGCAGCAGTCCGAGGGAAAAAAGCTATTCGAGTAGAAGGCTTTACGGGGCCTATGGATCTCTACAGTGTAGAGGTGGGATTTTTCTTGTTTTGATTTTTTTACTTGTGCTGTTTGTTCGTTTGCTGTTTTCTGCTTTGTCTTGTTTTTGTTATTGTTGCGTGTTTGTTTTTTGTTTGTTTAGTTGTTTGTTTAGTTGTTTTCTGCTTTGTTTTGTTTTTGTTTATTGTTGCTTGTTTGTTTTTTGTTTGTTTGTTTTTGTTTGTTTAGTTGTTTTCTGCTTTGTTTTGTTTTTGTTTATTGTTGCTTGTTTGTTTTTTGTTTGTTTGTTTTTGTTTGTTTAGTTGTTTTCTGCTTTGTTTTGTTTTTGTTTATTGTTGTTTGTTTGTTTGTTTGTTTTTGTTTGTTTAGTTGTTTTCTGCTTTGTTTTGTTTTTGTTTATTGTTGTTTGTTTGTTTGTTTGTTTTTGTTTGTTTAGTTGTTTTCTGCTTTGTTTTGTTTTTGTTTATTGTTGTTTGTTTGGTTTTTTTTTGTTTAGTTGTTTTTCTTTTGTTTTGTTTATTTTCAAATATTTGTTTAATATATAATTTTAAAGTGAAATTTAATGATTACAGCATTATTTCGTCATTAGATTATTAATTGGACCAAATTTTTATAATCCTATCATTAATTTTATTAAGGTAAAGTTGTTTTAAGCTTTGTTGATAAAATTATTGTAATCTAACTAGCTACGAAATTTCACTTTTTGGTGCTTCTTTGCATTGGTGATCCTTTAAACGAAGGCATTTAGGAGGAAAACATTATTACGTACTTACGTGCCATGCCGAAATTAGTCTAAATTACGAAAAATAATGCAGCAGATGCGCTAGATGTATTTTTAACAAAAAATCGCCAATAATTACGTTTGCTAAAAGTCGTTTGGTTTTAAAATGGCTGACACTTAATTTAATTCCAGGAAGATAATTCAGTTTGTCAAACTGAATTGGTCGCATAACTCTTTCACATTAAAACATACAATACAATTCGATAATTTGATAAATTCTATTTTTATATATAATTATTTTTCTGCTGGGCCATCTATCGTAATTTTTAAAAATTTATATTCATCGCGCCATGACGTAATAATGTGTTGTCTTGAAACGCGTTGGTTTAAAACAGGGGTGACCATTACGTCGATTGCGATATATTGATCAATCGCAGAGATACTGTGGTTAGATCGCATGGTATTGAAAAAAAAAAAAAAACGTTAGCGCTGGCAAACTCCCAGACTCTCATGGCAGAGCTGGAGACACAAGAGCAATAATGTGTGCAGCTTGACATTGCACGTTACATAAAGAAAATTGGAAATTGTCTGTTAGAGTTCGACGCTTTCAAGACATAAGTTGCAGAGACATTATGAAGGGAGACGAGCAGCAAGATGGCTGTTCACATTAAACTTGAACTTCTGCATGTCAGTACAGTTGGGAAAGCAGAATCCCGGAAGAAAGTTCCAAAGTCTAGCAATTCTGGGAAAGAAACTATTGATGTAGAAGGCTTTCATACACCTAGGGATCTCTATTGTATAGGGGTGGGATTTAGCTACTTGTCGGGTTTGTCGGGGATATTTACGTCGAGGGGATACAAGTGCTTGTAGTTCGTCAGAGCATTTACCATTAAAATACTTGTAGAACAAGCAGAGGGATTCAACATTTTGTCGATGGGACAGCGGCGTAAGCTTAGATGGCAATTCATGACCTATCAGGTTGGCAACTCTCTTTTGAACCCTGTCAGTAGCAGATGCACCAGCCCAAATGTGACAACAGTACTCTATACATGGGCGAATGGTAGCCTTGTAGAGGTACAGGATACTTTCAGGCGTAAGTAGCTTTCTAGCACGGTAGAGAAAGCCCGCCTTTTTCCGCAGCAGCTTTGGCAATGCTCTCGATGTATCTGTTCCAACTCATGTTCCCTGTGAACGTTAAAATTACAACACTGTTTCACTTGAACTCTTCTGGGGTCGGGAATCAGATTCTAACACTATACGTATATTTTATATATACATATACAATATATATATATATATATATATATATATATATATATATATATATATATATATTTGAATCGATCTGTTACGCCCACCATTTGAAAAGGGAATTTTTTTTCCGAAATTAATAATGGATATTGTCGCAGACATAACAAGTAAGACATTTTACCTACTACAACTGAACAAATATATGTATGTACTTATTGATTTGTAAATCGCCACTTGTTCTTATATATATATATATATATGAATTTAGGAAAACTCGTCCTCGGAAAAATCCTCTCCGAAAAACTCGTCTCCGGAAAACTCGTACCCGGAAAACCCGTCCCTTTTTACTAGGTAGGAAAACTGGTACCTTATTGAATAAACATCGATTGAAAACACATTTTATTATGACCATTCTTGAAGAAGATATTGTCTTTAAAAGAGAATACATATCCCATAATATTTTTTTAAAAAATATTTTTACTTGTTTACTGTTGTTTTAAAAAAATTAAATTAATTTTTTTAAGAGGATAATTACTCAAAAATAGAAAATTAAAGAAAATATTAAGGTAGGTATAGTTTTAAAACGAGCTCTCCTCCCGAAAAAAAAAAAGAAAATAAATTTGTATATTTTTAGGTAATAATGCACATCCCATAATATTTTTAAAAATATTTTTACATGTTTATTGTTTTAAAAAAATTAAATTGATTTTTCTAAGTTTTCATTTTCTACCTAGCTTTGTAAGTTTTTGGTATTTAAACTTATTTTAAAGAGTTCATTTAGTTAAAAAGAAATAACAAGTAATGTCGCACTCAACAAAATAAATGTCCGGAAATTGAAGAAAATGCTGAGGTAGAAACAGTTTTAAAACGAGCCTCCCCCACCTCAAAAAGAAAATAAATTTGTATATTTTTAAGTACTGCACAAGTGCCCCCCAAATGACTTTTTGAAACGATAACCTCTCCTCCCCATTTTAAGAATGGCTTTCGAAATAATAACGTTATTATTTCAGCGCGGTACACAAAATTACATAAGATCGTGCTTCCTTTTTTTTGTTTTGTAATAACACAAGAATTATTTAAACTGAATTAATTCTTCTAAATAAAATAATTGCTTTCTTTGATAATACGTGCTTTCTTTCTTTAGACAAAAAGCGTTAAAACTAGAGTATTTTTTAATAAATATTTGGTTTCGTTTTTCGTATCTTGACTCCGTGATCAAGTTTATTTTTTTTAAGCAAGAGTTAAAAAAATGTTGTTTTTTTTAATATTATGGGAATGCATAGTCTCTTTTAAAAACAACATCTCCTTCAAGAACGGTAAAAAAATGTGTTTTCAATCGATATTTATTCAATAAGGGACCAGTTTTCCTACCTAGCAAAAAGGGGGATTTTCCGGGTACGAGTTTTCCGGGTACGGGTTTTCCGGAGACGAGTTTTCCGGGTACGGGTTTTCCGGGCACCATATATATATATATATATATATATATATATATATATATATATATATATATATATATATATATATATATATATAAACAAATTTACATAGTCGTGACACTGGGCATGTTTATGCTTCGGACAAATGGTCGGTTAATGCCAGAAGTCCTCGTCGGGCGACTTAATAAATCATTAACAAATAATAGTGGTTGCTTTCTACGACTGAGTTCTTCAGTAGAAAGCAATCATTTATTAAGTCAGATGGTTTTAACTAAATATTTTTCCGAAACATTAATATGTCCAGTGTCGCAAATTGTTTATATTAATAAAATATATATTGCTATTTTTTTTTTTATTGAGCACTCTTAATAACCTAATTTCCAGGCCTAACCATAGAGAAATAAAAACCTGGAATTTTTGATGGACCACAGATCCGAAATTTAATGAATGACGCAAATTGCTGTAATTTTATGAATCCTACAGAATTGAGTGCCTGGATGGCGTTTACGAATGTCGTAAAATTCTTATTTGGAAAAATAAAGGCGCCCAATTACAAAGAACTTGATTAAACATTTCTCATAAGTCTTCATCAACTGGGTGTAAATATGAGCATCAAGTTACATTTTTTGCACAGCCATCGTGTCCGTTCTCGAGCAAGGGGAGTGCTTCCATCAAGAGATCAGCAAGGTGGATGCTAGTTGGAATGCCATCATGCTTGCAGACTACTGTTGATCTATCAAACGCGACGATGCCGTAGACACCACCACCCATTCTAGAAAACCAGTAACACGTCAATTTATGGATGATAATGTCAGCATTTTTTTTACAGCTTTGAGCTTTAATTATGAATATTTGGGTGTGATTTAATGAATATGTGTCTTAAAGTTACATAAAAATATTGTTTCTTCGATTTGACTGTTTTTATTCTAGTTATCGGCTTCCTACAGAGGAAGGTATACCATAGCAAAACCAGACCTGAGAGAAAAAAAGTGACAGCATTTCTGGAACCAGATAAAAACAGCTGAAACATCTAAGGCACTATGACATTTGCGGAGAGGGGGGGGCAGTGTAATTTATCAACGAACGCTCAGTGTTATCAGTTTTCTGAAACTAGTTCAACGTTTATTGATTTTATTGCGGATTATTATCCTTAGCTTTCTTAATTGTTTCACGACGTTTCGGCCAACTATTCCTCTGGCCTTCGTGAATTCCAATTAAATAATATATATTTCAACGTTAATCAGTAAAGTCAAATCCTAAGATACTGAAGTAAAGAAAATGTACATAACTTTTTAAAACCAAAACTTGCATAATAAACCAACTAGATTACAAAACTAAAATCTATAGAGCACAGCTGACTCTTCCGAAAATATATGAACATATTACTTGAGTGTTTTACGACAATCCGAAAATTAAAAAATAACAACAACTGTATCGCTAAATATTTAGATATTTTTTTTAAAAAAAGAATCGGTATCGGAATCGATATTTGTATTTAGAATGGAATCGGTATTTATATCGGAAAAGAATTTAGGACGTAATCGACAATTGTATTGGAATCGGAATTTAAAACGGAATCGGCAATTGTATTGGAATCGAAA
Organism: Euprymna scolopes; assembly: GCF_053919585.1. Classification (NCBI taxonomy): domain Eukaryota; kingdom Metazoa; phylum Mollusca; class Cephalopoda; order Sepiida; family Sepiolidae; genus Euprymna; species Euprymna scolopes. The sequence goes on from NC_136513.1 coordinate 34,292,170, forward strand.
TTTAAAACCGAATTGATAATTGTATCGGAATCTGGAATTTAGAACAGAATCGGTAATTGTATCGGAATCGGTATTTTAGAACGGAATCGATAATTTAGAACAGACTCGGCAATTTTATCGGAATTTGGAATTTAGAACCCAATCGGTAATTGTATACTCATCGGGAAAATATTTGAAGCATCCCATCACTGCAATATATAAACGTACTTTTTTTTTACTTATTATTATTATTATTATTATTATTATTATTATTATTATTATTATTATTTCGTTCTAGGATGAATCCGTTATCGGTTGGAGTCCTTTGCGTCTGGCTATGTCTACAGCTGCGTCCGTCTCCTGTGGATTGCTCGAGCCGCGCGTCTTACGCCCAAGCTCGACCGTATGGCGCTTTTTCACGGTTTGGGAACCAACAACCGGACAGATCGCCCAGCAACCATTACCACTACCTTCAGCAGCAGAGCAGACAAAAAATTAACAAATGGATTTACGATGATAACAGATATTTACCTAAAGAGGCCACAATTTTCACATCAGGCAAGTAAGTACAGCAACTCATGCATCCTGTCCAATGTAGAACATAGAAATTTGTAGAAATGAAAGACAAGAAAAGAAGTCCAACTCTAACATTTAATAACGGCTTTATTTGTTATCTTCGTTAGTAAGAATAAGGAAACGGGTTAGTTGTGGAAAGCGTTGCCGTATGGGGACGTAGATTAAAGATTAGACAGTCCTGTTGAAAGAGAAAAAGTTCATGTACGTGCCGTATTAAAGTTTGGTTGCCATGCTGGATTATTATTTTTATTTATTTATTTTTATTTTTTTGGTGTTTACTTGCCTCCCCACGAGGGCAAAGTTAAACATGAGGTTGGTTTTTAATGTGGGGTGAACCAGCTCCCCCAAAAAGGGGTAGTCTGGTCAGTAAAAAAAACTTTCAAAATGTATCAGTCATGATATCGTCAGTATATCGTGTATATATAAGCTTCTTTCTTAGAACTGCAAGTTTTTGATGAGCCGTTCTATATAAGATAACAAATTTACCGAATATCCATTACTAACAATTTCTATATTGTCCAATTTCTACTGTACACTCATTAACCTTTATCCTCGAGTGGCCTCTTGGTCTTGATAAGTGTTGGTACCTATGTAAAATTATAAAAAAAATAGAGTTTATTGCCGGTTAAAAATTTACAATTGAATGTTGAAAAACAACAACAACAAAAAACACAAACAAGAAACTTAGGCATGAAGCCCTATAAGGAATTGGCGGGGGGTGAGTGCAGGGTCTTTCAATTGTCTATACAACTCGTGAAATTAATCTTGACTGGCACCATTTACCACAATACCGCATTCACTCCGTGGAGTTAAACCTACTTAATAAATAAATTCCCCAGCGTTTTTGTAAAATTTATGTACATAAGTGTGCATATATACGATTTTTTTTCCTGGCCTGAAGGCCAAGAATAACAGAAATAATAATAATAATAATAATAATAATAATAATAATAATAATAATAATAATAATAATAATAACAACAACAACAACAATAATAATAATAATAACAATAACAACAACAACAACAACAATAATAATAATAACAACAACAATAACTATAACTATAACAATAATAATAATAATAATAACAATAACAATAACAACAATAATAATAATAATAATAATAATAATAATAACAACAACAATAACAATAACAATAATAATAATAATAATGATGATGGTGGTGGTTACTACTACTACTACTATTACTATTATTATTACTATTATTATTATTTTTCTAGAAGTTAGTAGTAGAAACGTGTGTCACGAAAGATTAGAGACAGTACTGTAGGATGAGTTCGTGTGTGCAAACAGCCATGTTTGCTTAGTTGCATTCACGTCTTAGTCGAACCCCCTGCCCGAAGGCCGGGTGAGTACTCTTGAGTCCCACAAGAGAAGTTGGGGGTGGTCAGGTCCGTTCCACGTGGATTTGTTGTCCGTCCAAGATCTAGGGAGAGAGAGGGAGAAAGAGAGAGAGAGAGAGAGAGCACGCGCACGCGCTTGTGTGCGTGCTTTTGCCGGTTTAACCTTTTATAAACTCGGTCACGTGACTGAGAACTGGCTTCTGATTAAAGTCAAGAAGGAAGTGTATTCAAAATCTCCAGCCGCGAGAATGTTGCAATTTCGTCTGCTACAAATTATCTGTTTTTTACGTTAAACAACGATGAGCCTGGCCAGTACTAGATGGGTGACCATTTGCGAATACTAGGCGCTGTATATGGTGACCAGTCAGCACTAATAGCAAAGTAAAATTAAAGCGCCTCCTTCTCTCCACTAGTCTGCGAGAGACCCTTGAGCAAGCTCAATAATCCACTTCAGCTCCCTGATCAGGGTAACGTGAGGTCATGAAAAGCAGGTGACTGATGTAATCGGGGATAATTCTGTTCATGGTTTTGTATTTGTGCTGAGCAGAAGGTACCTCTGGGTGCAATGGCCAGGATAATCGCCCTGCCTGGGCACTGCTCGGACAGAAAGAAACTGCAACCTTCTGTTTGTTCAACTGCAAAGAAAGCTATGGCAATACGTCAAAAACACAATCGAGAAACAGTATGAATGGGATTCTGAATGATGAGAAAAAATGAATGCATGGATTCCTCGAAGGACAGAATAATAGATGGAGAGTCATAGCCATCAATGCCTGTACCAGGCAAGACACCACTGGAATGAATGAACCTCATGGGATGAATATTACAAGTTTTGCATAAAAGCAAAAACAAATTAAAAATCCGGGTTTTTTTTTTCTTTTTTAACAAAAGTTTGTATTACCGTTACTCTCCCGTCTCGACACGACATGTCTCCCGCTCCCACATGTCCATCTAGCCTGGTTCGTTTCTCCTTTCTTAGACCCCATGTTAGCCACAGCTTGCCCATTCTCGTTCTCGATTTTACACGCCCGTTTTCTTTGACGTGCACTTTGCTTCTCCCGACCACGTGGTGCATTTTTCTCCTTTTTTTTTTCACGCGTACACTTCCTAATTTGCATATATGCTTTTTTTTCGGCTACTGCTGCTGCTAATCTCTTCACAAGTCAGCGATCCTTCTCTGCTGCTGATATTTTATCCACGCGCTCGTATGCACTACGTTACACTAGTGGAGAATTGCAGCGCTTCAGGCTTTTGCTCTGGTTTTTTAATCTCGATAGGTTCAGTTTCAATAATGAGTTGCATAACGAGGAAACACGTATTTGTAGACAACTATATATTTTAAATAATACATGATGTCTGTAAAATGTACTGTAATGACATGTTTCATGAGGTTTGGTGCGCGTTATCAGCGTTGTTTGGACAATAATGGTTAAATTTGAAAATTCGCGAAGACGATTATTCATTAATTAAGTTAATTAATTAGTTAGTTAATTAATTAAGTTGAGAAGAAAGTTCTTGCAGGGTTTTCAATTTTGGTTTCAAACGATGTTCTTTCAAATAAGTTTACTTTATATACAACTAGCAAGGCCACCCGGCGTTGCTCGGGGCTGTATAAGATAATGAGAAAATTTTTGAACTTACCTGTTGTTCTTAGAATAGAGGAAGATTTTATGTTTATGTATCATTTGCCATCTTGAGCAATAAGTTACTTTATATATAACTAGAATTTCAGCCCGGCGTTGCCCGGGTGCTTGGAAGTGTACGTTGAGCAAAAAAAAGAAAAAAAAAGCGGTCAATTTTTTTTAACTTTGACCCCTATCATGACCCCTTAACTTTTATTATTGGGCTCAAATCAAGTTATTAACTTCGATCCATGTCAAAGGAAACTATATCTAAAATTTCAAGTGTTTAGACACAAAATTGTCGGAGGGGTTTGGTAGAGTTCTCAAAGGTCAAATCGTTGAACTCTGACCCTTTAACAACAAAATTTCTGTCCGAAAACCGATCACAAAGATTTTCAAGTCTGTAGACTTAAAATTGACAGAGTTATTGCGTAGGGAAATGTACGCACACAGACACACAGAGACGTTCACTTTTATAGATATATAGATTTTAAACAGCGTTGTTCGCACTATCTAATCGTTTAACTTAATCTCGTTTTAAAACAATTATGTCTTTCTTTTCAAAACAGTTAATACAAGATAGAAAAAAAAGCAAATTCGCACATTTTTTTTTTCGTTTCAATTCAAGCTAGGCTGAAAAGCTACTGAAACAGCTCTCTATATCAACAAAGCATTTGGCGCAGGAACCACTACTAAACGCACAGGATAATGGTGGTTTAAGAAATTTCATGGCAGCGACGAGAGTCTTGAAGATGACGAGCGTAATGGTCGGCTGTCGGATGTTGACAAGGATTAATTAATAGCCTTAGTCGACGCCATTCCACGTGCAACTGTTCGTGAACTTGCTTCTGAATTAGACACAACGTATACGGCGGTTTCCAATCACTTGAAAGAGATTGGAAAGACAAAAGAATTCACGAGTTGAATGATAACCAAAAAAAAAACACCGTTTTGAAGTGCCATCTTCCCTTCTTTTACGCAACAAGAACTACCCATTTTTCAAACAGGTTATGACTTATGATAAAAATTGGGTTCTTTACAACTGTCGATGCTCAGCTCAGTGGTTAGACGCCGATGAAGCCCCACGACACTTCCCGAAGCCAGAGTTGCACCAAAAGATGGTCATGGTGACCGTTTCATGGTCTTCGACCGGTCTCATCCATTACAGTTTTTTTTACTGCAGGCGAAACCATTACGGTGGATAAGTACTGTCAACAAATGGATAAAATGCATCAGAAACTTCGACAACACCCAGCATGTCAACAGAAAAGGCTCAATTCTCCTCCATGACAATGCCTGACTCCACGTTGCTAAACCTGCAGAAGTCGAACAAATTGGACTATAAAACTCTGCCTCATCCGCCATACTCTGCAGATCCTCGCTCACCGACTACCACTTTTTCAAGCATCTCGACAACTTTCTGAGCGAGAAATATTTCGAAAACTTAAGTGATATAAAAAAAAAAAACGCCTTCAGCGACTCCATCGCCACCAGAATGCAAGGTTTTACTTTACTGACATATTTTCTGCTTTTACAAAGGAGTCTCTACTTATTAAGGCCCGGAGGCCACTCGAGGATACGGGTTAATGAGTGTAAAATGGTCAAAGGCAACATGCCGTAGTCATCGCTAGCAGTGGAAATTCGGTAAATTAGATTATTTAAGGGGATTGTCATCAAGAATTTGTTCACGTTCGACTTGAAGACAGCCATATTGTAGTCAGTGGGAAAGCAGGAAAACGGAACAAAGTTCCACAGACGTCCAGTTCTAAGAAAGAAGCTTCGTTCATGGAATCTACGTTTAGGCTTAGGCATAGATAAAAAGTGGGGGAAAATTATTGATAGTGGCTTCAGATATAGACGAGTGTTTTTCGTGAAAGTTAGGACAAGGGGGGACATAAATTGGAACTCAGACGAGCACCTGTTTTGCGTTGGCAAAAGTGTTTTGATTCACAATCACTCACTGGGGGGGGGGGCTCCTCTTTTTGTTTCATTTGTATAACCAAGGGTTTTTCCAAGTGCCATTTCATGTGTATTTTTATCAATAATTTTTTGGGGGGCTGAGCTGAAATATATTCGTCTGAATTTAAAGTTAAAAACCGCAAGAACTTTCTTGTCAACCCGATGGAATTGTGTTCTGTATTCGAAGCTATTTCATTTCAATCCATGTTCATAAATAAAGGTCTCGTCGTCAATCGAAGTGTGAGCACATTTTTCAGGCACACTGTATATGGCGGCATCGTGTTAGCGAAAGAAAAATTATTCCCAACTAGCATTTAGGTCAAGTGCCTTTTGTTCAAAACTTATGAAAACAAAGTGAACAAATAAATAAATGACATTTATATATATTTTTTTTAACACGATACGTTCAGGCGGTTGGAATTCCGGCTTTAGAATCTCCTTTGGTTAATCCTCTTTGACCCGTTGTATTATGACGAAACACGTGTCCGTGGATAATTATATTCCTAAAAGTGTACGTGTCGCTCTCCCACCTGGGATTGATGAAGAGACAATTATTCACAATTTGATTTAGGTAGAATGCTTTTCGTTCCAAAGTACCTCAAACAAAGTAAACAAATAAATGACATTTATAAAGAGATTTAGATCCCGTTAAGGCGTCATACAACGACGGAATACATGCTTGTGGATATATATATATATATATATATATATATATATATATATATATATATATATATATATATATATTGCCCGGTCGTAAAATACGCTTAAATATGATATTTTAATTAATGCGGATTTTGTATTTATTATTATATTATGTTGGACCCAGTATATAGTAATGATTTAAAAAGTTTTGTTTTTTAATGACTTGTGTGCCACCACCGAGAATCGAAACCAAATCTTTTAGCCTACGATTTACTTTTTCCTTTGACGTTAATGCCTGAGCTATGAAGACATGTTTGCTGCAAGGTTAAAAATTAAAACATGAACCAATAGCTATTACGTTACGCTCATGCATATTCGTAATGTCGTCGTTATACCATTACATGGAAAATTCCATTTTCTTTTTAAAATTTTAACACTTTTTCGCCGATTTTCCCCCGGCTAAAACCCAAATATAAAGTTTCGCATGAGTTCAAATACCTTAAATATTAAGTTTCATGTCTGTAGACTAAAAACCGACAGAGGAGTTTGGTAGGTAAAGTTTTTTAAACAAATATATACAAACGCATACATAAATATAAATATATATATATATATATATATATATATATATATATATATATATAAAGAGGTTTTTGTTTACTATAATATTTTTACGCAAATATCACGCAAATAGAATGTATAAATCACGTAGAATATCTGCATGAATATAATTACACGTAATAGTTACCTAAAGACGATCATCCCATAATAAAACCGAAAAAAAACAAATAGGGAATTAATTAAAATTAATGTTTAAAAGAATATGCAAATTAGTTAGATCTTTTTGTGTGAAACCCCCAAGCAGTTGGCAGAGTATGTCTTGAGTCAGGGTTTTCTTTCTTACAAGTATGGAAGCCCAAGGAAGTATGTAGAGTGTTTCCTCGGGGCTATCTTTGCCTTTCATTATATTGAGAATCAGGTGGGCTTAATCCCACCTCCGATTCCCAAAACCTCATTCCACAACTCCCAGAAAACCAATCTCAATCAATTTTTAAAATTCTCAAGCACTAAAACAATTTCCTTCTCTTCTGTTTCTTCCTTAATCTGTATCTCTGACTGCCACTCTCAACAGGAGAGTTCATTGCCTTCACCTTCCATTAGGTCCCCACCTTTCACAATCACTCACAGGGGGGGGGGCTCCTCTTTTTGTTTCATTTGCATAACCAAGTGTTGTTCCGAGTGCCATTTTTTATGAATAAAAAAATAAATAATTTGGTTATCTTTTTGGCGTGATAAAATTCCCCGGACAATAATTAATAGACTCTTAACTTTTTATCCACCATCTTGTTTTTCCTTAGCCTAGGAAACCCACAATATCTGGCCCACATTTCGAGTGACCTAATAATAAATTTTGATCATCCAGAATTTGGTTTACTGCCCCTCCCAACAGGGATGGCCTATTCAGATGAACTTGTCAAATCGCCAAAAAGCGCCATCTCTGATATTTTTTAGATTCTCTTATATTGGAACGTCACATTTTCAACTGGTGTTCTTTTTTAATGGCCGTTTATGTCAACAGAAATTATCATGAGAGAAAACAGATTTCTTCTTTATCAATATCCACAAAAACTGTGTGTGCGTGTATTAACCGATACTATAACAACCTTTGCTAACCATGCTCCCTTTTTCGATCATTATCATCAGCATCATCACTATCATCGCCACTCCCATCATCAACTGCCATCACCATCATCATCATCATCATCATCATCATCATCATCATCATCATCATCGTCGTCGTCGTCGTCGTCGTCGTTACATCCCAAAACATTGTCACATGTGCACCTATTATTTTTTGTCCTTTATATAGTAAATGACACCTAAAAAAAAAGCCTTGCTGTCCAGTCCCACACAAAAAAAAGAAACTAGATAAAATAATTGAGAATTTAAGAAAATAAATAAAAATTGAAGGAAATATAGTCATAAGGTTCTCCAAATAATTGTTCGCTTGGAAGTCCAAAAAGGGTCGGAACCCTCATATGCAGATATGCATGTTTCTAGGTATGCATTATGTGCATTATAGATCATGTGACAGGAGTAAAATAACAATGAGCATCTAGAACTCAGCATGCAATGGAGAGTTTTTCAGTTCCCTATAAAATGAGAGCCCTTGGTTCCCTTTACAGCACCTTGCCATTCTCCTTTATTTTTCTTTATCTTTTTGGGAGGGATTTCCAGCTGGATATAAATCCTTTCTGTCGAGCTCATGCACTCCATCTTGGTCTTAGCAAAGTTCCCGCATTGCTATCCCCTCTTCACTTATGTGCTCTACTTTCCGCGTTTTAGAATGACCTAACCTTTTCCTACGCCTTATCCATAGAAAGTGTCCTACCATTACCAACATCATTATGATCAACATCTCATCCCACCGGCTGTACTTGTACTTACCTGGTCCTCACTCTTTCTTGGGTTCTCCCCGTTTACAAGACTTAGTTGCACATTAATTGCTTGAAGCTGTTTACCTCCACAGGTTTCAACAATTCACGCATTTTCTGTAAGGTAATATTTGGAAACTCCCTCACTATGAGCTCCCATAGCCCTGTCCATTTGCTCATATTAGTCCTAATTAATTTTAAAAATGAATCTTTAGTTTCAAATTTCTCCTCTGCCTAGTAATATAGGGGCAAGAAAATCGATGCCCAATGATGGGCAGTCCTATAAGGGACAATGGGGTTTTAAGTGTTGTTGTTTTGGTCACATTATCCTTACAGACTCTCGATAACTCAATTTCTTCTTGGGTGGCTACTGCCCAAATTCCATCAGACACAACCATTGCCGAAAGCAACAACACTGGTTAACACGGCAGTTTTTCATTATTTCTTCTTTGTCCTTTTTGAATAATTCTAACACACACAGACCATAAGTGCTTGTCACGTAAATTGGACTCATCGATCCACATTTCCCCAAAGAATCGGCTTGGCATCTACTTGCTTCTTCATTTGTTAACAGCATAAATTTTGTTCTGGACATGTTTACGGCCACAAATTCCGTCTCTACTTTATATCTGGCCACTGCCTGCAGTTTTTGGTCAACTCGAGGGTATGGTATGGGTAGATTAACTACTTGATATATTTCAAATGCACTATCATGGTCCAATAACGGAATGGAGTCTTTTCTCTTCCAACAGCGTGACGCACCTCAATGCACTGTAGTACGTCCGCAACTGTTCAATGGGGTCTACGGGTAACCTTAAATTATGCGGTATCATCATTATGTCTGTATCATCATATCCACTCACGTATGTACATGCTCTAAGGGTAACATCAACGACTGTTTCATGAGGTGTGCTCTACCCGTTATGGCCAACATTTGTACAAGATCGTCTAGTTTTTGCAGTCATATTAGTCACTTCTTCTTTAGAAGTTACACCTGGGAAATTCTTCTTTAGAAGTTACACCTGGGAACTTTAGAAGTTACACATGGGAAATTCTTCTTTAGAAGTTACACCTGGGAAATTCTTCTTTAGAAGTTACACCTGGGAACTTTAGAAGTTATACCTGAGAAATTCTTCTTTAGAAGTTACACCTGGGAAATTCTTCTTTAGAAGTTACACCTGGGGACTTCTTCTTTAGAAGTTACACCTGGGAAATTAATTCCCTTAAACTGGCTCTGTTTGCTGTTAACTTCACCCTGGAAATATTTAGTATTGACACGCTCTCCATTGACAACATGTGACAACATTTTCTGATATTTTTCTACCGCTTCCAGTTTCCTCCTAATTACCTTAACATCGCTCTTGGACACTGTCCCAAATAATACACTGAGCGTTTCCCCCATTATTGGTAGCACTAATCTCTTCTGCCTCATATGCAGTGACCCTATCCCTCTTAGGTAGGTTCTCATATCTCTCTATTGTTCCTCCATCAAGACTGTTTCCCTTGCTAGGGAGACTAACAATCGTACATATTCTTGATAGTGCGCAAACTTTTGGATCATTTGAGGTTCAGTCTCATTAATTGCAATACATCCCCTCTCAACTGCTGCACTAACAATCCGTATGGTTGCAGATCTATCACCAAGGAGATCAACCACCTAGATTTTGTGATTATCACTTCGCTGTTCTTGTTAAATATGGTATTCTCGCTGTGGACCCAAGCTCCCACTGTAGCCAGCTCCGACAGCATCATCGGAGTACCCCTCCTATCCATATTTACAGTGAGAAGAATGTAGTCTTAGTTGTAGATCATTCCCCTGAATGTTCGAAATCAAGCACAATGAAAACGAAGTAAATGTAGTACTCTGATGACTGCAAAGACCCGAACCAAGCATGTCGGAGTGAAGACATTTCCACAGTTATTCACGTGTAAAATCTGTAAAATCGCTGTTCCTTTTTTTTTCTTCATTGAACTATTTCGATTATCAATTATCTATACTTATCGAAGACATTCTGCTACAAAACTTATCTAAGAACACTGCCAGGTGCATAAAGTTCCTTCGTGTGAAAGTTCATAAAAATCGGCGCAGCCGTTTTCGAGTTCATAGAGAACGAACTCAAGCACACACACACACACACACACACACACAAAGTTTCTTTTATATAATTGTAGAAATTGAAAAAAATGTTATTTATCTTATATGTATTTTATATTTGTTTTATACGTATTTTTATTTATTATTTTATATGTATTTTATATGTATTTATTTATTTTATATGTATTGTTTAATTATTTTATATGTATTTTATATTTATTTTATACGCATTTATTATTATTTACTTTATATGTATTTTATATATATTTTATATTTATTTTATATGTATTTTATATGTATTTTATATGCATTTTTTATTTTATATGTATTTTTTATTTATTTTATGTATTTTTTATTTATTTTATATGTATTTTTTATTTATTTTATGTATTTTTTATTTATTTTATATGTATTTTTTTAAATTATTTTATATGTATTTTGTATTTATTTTATATGTATTTTATATTTATTTCAAATCACGTGATTATTTTCTGTTCACGTTTACTCTTGATTTCTCTCACTTAACAGGATGCCAGAAAATCATAGAGCATATCCTTCTATAGGCAACGGCAATCTTGCAACGATTGTCTACACGGATACAATCTACATGAATGGATTCTATAACGGTTACGCTTATGGTAGCCACCGGGCTGGTATTCCTTCCCCGTGCGCAATTAAAATCAAGGATGTTTCGGAAACAGTTATCCAGAATGAGTATGCCTTAAATGTGGAACAAGGTAAGTTTCATGTCATATTCTTTGGGGGTTTTTAAAATAAGAATTTTGATAATTTAGAGCAGACGGTTTCCAAATTGCTATGCGGGCAAAAATTAAAAAATAACCTGGATATCTCTCTCTTTCGCTCTTTCTCTGTCTTTCTTTCTTTCTCTCTATCTCTCTCTTTCTCTTTCTATCTACCTATCTATCTCTATTTATCTCTCTTCCTCTCTCGTTCTCCTCCCCTTCTTTCTCTCTCTCTTTCTTTCTTTTTGTCTCTCTCTCTCTATCTATTTCTATTTATCTTTCTTTCTCTCTTTTTCTTTTTCTCTTAACCTCTCTATGTATCTTCCTCTCTTTATCTCTCTCTTTTTCTGTTCCTTTCCTTTTCTCTCTCATTTTAAATTTTTTATAACATATGTTTAAACGAATAAACTTGAACAAAACCAAACATGTGCGTTATCGCTAGTGAACGATCCAGAAACAAATCAATTAATAAAAGTATTTTTTACATACGTGCGTGGTCGTCGTCTTTTCCATGTGAGTCGTTTCATGTGTGGCTGCATCGTCCATTGAATATTCATAGGCTGTCCAACTTTGGCGAATAAAACTCATATACATAAATAATACAAACTTGTCGGGATTTTAAAGGTTTTAATGCGGAGAGAAGTTCGTTCACAAGGAGAGAGAGAGATTAAAAAGAGGCTACAATTAATTCCTTCTTAGTTAATTTTCTTAACAATTTTCAATAGCCTTAATAAATGGTCGACAATTAGACAATCTCGAAAGAAATTTTCATTTAGATTTCTACATTGTCGGGCACATATTGTCTGTCTGCATCCCGAGAAACTCCATTCTATGCCCTCAAAAACAGGTGATGTAATTTCTCTGCAATATCACTCGACACCTGAATTCTAGCGTGTTTTGTCTCGAGAGCTAACCTTTAACCCCGTTCGCCTCACTCGTGCCAGGTGCACTTGGTTTATTTCGTTTATCCCCATGTACTCTGACATGTACTCTGTAACACACAGCAATATTCATACTAGTTAACATAATTTCTACTGACTGGCATATGGTTCCAATATATATCATGCGTACAAAAATAACTTGTCTCTTTGGCGTTTTCCGTGACTGTTCTTCTCTCTGTAATAAATTTTTTTATAAACATCGGCGTTTTATTAAAAAGTTTCATTCTTTGTACTTTTTTAAGGTTAAAAACTAATGTTTTAAAAACTTTACCGTAGCATTTATTTTTTCATTAAAAAAAAAATATGTTGCCGCAGCTTCTTTTTTAAATGGTTTCATCTAATGAAAATATCGTTGGTTTTAGCGTCGTAAATTATGATATGAAAACAGAAACGATTATCTTAATAGTCGCGTAAAGATTACATTTAGTATTGATAATGTTATCAATTTTGTTAAATTAAAAAAAAATCGTCGCAGCTTTCTTTTTTAATAAAAATATATCGTCGCGTCACCGAGCGTCCTAAATTATGAGATGAAAAAAATGAATGAATCTTTTAGTAAACGAGAGTTGTCTCCCTCTGCACGATGATAAATTGTAAAACAGCTCCCCCTGCAAATCTGGCCCCAAATAGTAGCCTTCAAGACTAAGTAGCTCTGTGCTTTGTTTGGGGTGAAAGAAACGTTAAAAAAGATTTAAAGCAATATATATATATATATATATATATATATATATATATATATATATATATACCCGACTATTAAGATAACCAGTTGTAAATGAAAGTCGTCTGAAGGTTGAAGATTCAATCTTGCGTGCAGGCGATACTAAGAATATAATAACTAGCAGGCTGCTTGGCGTTGCTCGGTTGTAAAATACGTTTAAATTTTATGTTTTAATTTACGCAAATTTCGTATCCATTATTATAGAGCTAATTCCCTATCTGTATAATATATTGTATCAAATATAAAATAGTGACTCCAAAAGTTAAAAAAATTTACTTGAGTGCCATCAGCTAGAATCGAAAGCAAAACATATAGTACATTAGCGTATGACCTAAAATCCATACGTATACAAAACCTGCATAAAATAGCGTTGTTTAACCAATAATATTTAAATACTGGATACGCAGAAATAAAACTCAAAGTCAATATATTTTTTTTTTCAATTTTGATTCTGTAGCACCTATTTTAATGGCTAAAAACCAAAACCAAACTGTGCTACAGGTCCAAATACTCTGTATATCAAGATCTGATATCCTATATATATATGGGAGTTTTTGCACACAGTAACAAGGTTACATTTTATATATATGTGTGTGTGTGTGTGTGTGTGTGTGTGTGTGTGTGTGTGTGTGTGTGTGTGTGTGTGTGTGTGTGTGTGTGTGTGTGTGTGTGTGTGTGTGTTTTATTTTTTTATTACCGTTTTATCTGTTTGTTTACATATGTTTCGGATGTTGGACCATGTTTACGATCAAACAGCCTCGTCAGACCTTATAGAAATCTATAAGGTCTGACGAGGCTAATAAAAAAATGAAACACATATTTGCTCTGCAATAGTATAGAGCACTCTCTTCAGGTTTTTACTAATTACCAGTTTTACTATATATATATATATATATATATATATATATATATTTATATATATATATATATATATATATAAATATACTATAGAATTTTCAGAATGTGAGAGATTATATGTAATTATTTCCACAGCCAAAGAACGCCGTAGCCCACAAAAGCAATAATGGCTGCCATGGCTCTTGTGGGCTGCGGGGTTCTTTGGTAGTGGAACTAATTATATATATATATATATATATATATATATATATATATATATATATATATGTGTGTGTGTGTGTGTGTGTGTGTGTGTGTGTGTGTGTGTACATATATATATATATATATACATATATATATATATATAAAGAGAGAGAGAGAGAGAGAGAGAGAGAATAGTATAGTCAGCAACATTTGTTGATTTTTAAGACTTTTATTATTTCTGAATGTTTTTTAATATTTTCATAACGCGTTACAAGCTTTTAATTAGCTCTTAGCAGATATTTTTATAGTTAAAAGTTTTTTTTAGTTCAAAGCATTTTAGTTAAAAGTTTGTTTCTAAGTGAAAGGTTTATAAAATTTTCCTTTGGAGATAATCTTAGTTTAGTCAGCACAGCATATATATATATATATATATATATATATATATATATATATATATATATATATATATATATATATATATATGTATATGTATATATATGTGTGTATATGTATATATATATGTATATAACTACTTCATTTACTCACATAAAATTAATATACGAAAGTATAGATTTATGCGTAAACTTTAAGTATTTACTTCAAAAGTGCTCAATACGTAGGTAGAGCTAGTTAGTAATTTATAAAATATATATGGCGATTAAGCTACACTGAATATTCGGCGTTTCATCCACTCTAGAATTTGCGCATAAGCCTGACGAATCCTAGAGTGGATGAAACGCCGAATATTCAGTGTAGCTTAATCGCCATATATATTTTATAAATTACTATATATGTATATATATATATATATATATATATATATGTATATATATCTATATATATATGTATATATGTATGTATATATGTATGTATGTATATATATATGTATGTATATATGTATATATATGTATGTATATATATGCATGTATATATATGTATATATATGTATATATGTATATATATGTATATATATGTGTATATATATATATATATGTCCGTGTGCTAGAACGTTTTCATCTTAAATTTTACGCAATTATGCACAATGTAGAAACTATGTATAAATAGACTTCAACGTAATAGTAAACTGAAACCAATCATATGATTAAGTAATTAACGCTTGTTTTTCAAAGGAATATACTAATTATTTTACCTTCATGTAGTAGCTAGCATTTCCATGAGTGAATATATTAAGAAGTTTGTTTTAATGGTTTTTAAAAAGAAAAATAGGCTTTTAATATCAAGGTCGGCGAAAAAAAACTCAACATTTTAGGGATATAGATAATTATTTAAGATTTCTATCCGGTCCAGGATGACGAAACGAGAACCGTCTAACC
The DNA here is from genome assembly GCF_053919585.1 of Euprymna scolopes. Lineage (NCBI taxonomy): Eukaryota > Metazoa > Mollusca > Cephalopoda > Sepiida > Sepiolidae > Euprymna > Euprymna scolopes. The sequence goes on from NC_136513.1 coordinate 34,307,626, forward strand.
TCATGAATTAAATACAGTATTCCATTACTAATTCCGTACAGATTTCTAAATTTGACATCAAGATTGCTGAGTTCGACGAAACGTATCTGAAGAAGGTCAGGGGTTACATCGATCGTTGTGAAATGCAAACACTACAAGGGAAATTTAACTTCGTTTTGAAACTCATCATTTTTAGTAAAGACTAGCAAAGATACCCGCGCTTTGACCTTGACCTTGAAAAATAGTGTGCACCATTCCTAGGTTGGAGACCATGATTATGTTAGGTTTGGTAATGATTGGTCCCGTAGTGTGTGCTATAGGAGAGTATATATACATAAGCTATGACCTTTGACCTTTTCCTTAGAAAATGGTGTGCACCAACCCTAGGTGGGGGACCATCATTATGCCAGGTTTGATCATGATTGGGTTAATTGCATGGGCTGTAGAAGAGTTATACGCATACACACATACATATACGCACGCATATGTGAAGGCTACTTTATATATAAAGATTATTTACTAAAATATATAGAGAATTAAAGGTAAACGGTCCGATTTTATTTTGTTTTAGAATTTCTCTTGTCACTAAGGGTAAACACAGTTTTTTAGTAACAGTCAGCTGGCGTTTTCCCTAATTTTCTGCGTGGCGCTACCGGAACCGGTGAAGAGGCAAAACAGTCTCTTCGCTTTTTTTTTTTTTTTTTAACCAGTTTTTTATTTTTTTATTTTGAAGCGTTTTATTGAAATAATTTTTTTTTTTTTAAGGACATTATTGAAAAGTATACAACAAAAACTAAACATACAGATAAAAGAAAACAGTTCGTCTTTATTGTTTTTTATTTTAGATTTTATAAAGTTTATGAGATTATTGAAATCAAAATATACTTTTCGATGATGCCCTGTTATATGATTTATTTTTCAATAAATCGCCTCAAAATAAAAATACTGAATAACAAAAAAATCGAAGAGAATGTTTTACCTCTTCACCGGTTTTTAACATCACTGGGTTGATGGGCATTTCCTGGTATCCCTTGCTTCACCAATGATCTGTAGTTAAACAAATAAAATAATAAATAAATAAATAAATAAATAAATAAATAAAATAATAAATAAATAAAATAATAAATAATAATAATAATAATAATAATAATAATAATAATAATAATAATAATAATAATAATAATAATAATAATAATTCTGATTTCGTTCATCAACGTCTCCCTGGAAAAGGATGGGATTAATTTCGAGAGAATTTCCCTCAATCCCGGCTCTCAACCAGGAGCTTCAAAGATCAAGGGTTTTCCTAAGGATTTTGGTGGTACCTACAATAGCAGAAGTCTGAAGGCCACCTAAAACATCGGGGATTCGTAGTTTTTTTTTCAATTGTCCTTCCAGACGACTTGATACTACTTCTAGTGTACCAACTATGACCGGGATTATTTGTGTTTTAACCCCGTGTATACGCCTTATCTCCCAGGCCAATGGAGCATAATTGCTCCACTTCTCGTTCTTCTTCTCTCTCATATTCCTGTCCAAGGATACTGAGAAGTCTACAATCTGCCATTTTTTGAGACCTTGTCAATGACGACCAAATCCTGACGATTATGTTCCAATTGCTTGGTCGTTATGACACTTTTTGTCCCACCATACCTCTACATTGCCATCCTCACTTGTTCTCAGTTCATCAGCCACCTCCTCAACCCATTTTCCAGCACACTTCACCCCAACTTTCTTACAGACACCCCAATATATCCAGTGTTCCATACGATCATGTATTTTGATGTACTATAATAATAATAATAATAATAATAATAATAATAATAATAAAAATAATAATAATAATAATAATAATAATAATAATAATAATAATAATAATAATAATAATAATAGGAGCAAAAACTAAACAAACAACTCAAAGTTTCCAGGGAAATAGGAGTGCCACGAGCCACAGTCTGAACTGATGTTAGGTTTGCTGCCCTTTTTTCTGCTTGCTGTCTGCTTGCTGTCTCCTTGTTGTCTCCTGAAAGAATCAACTCAACGCATGCGTTTGATATTTGAGTCATGAATTCCGTAGGCAACGAATAAGATAAATTCCAGTCGTAAATTCTTGTTTTTATAACGATTAATTATTAGATAAACTCATGACTGCAATATTTGCTATTTTACAGTAAAGTTAAATAAAAAAAAAATATATATATATATACAATTTTAATTTTTTTCAACACCACAAAGATTACAGTCGCATGAACAGTTCGCTCAGAAAAAAAAACTTGCGACGCAACATTGTCCCCTTTTCTTTCTTTCCTTCCTCTCTCTTTCGGTCAATGAGTAGGGGGTGTAGTGTGAGTGAAGGGGCGGTTCAAACAACTCTTTACACAGTTGCTCTCAACTCAATTAAACTGCCAAAACACGCTCCGCACACCTCATAGGAAGGTGACGAATGGGGTTTCATTCAGCCAAGCCACTTCGTAGTCTCAACATTGAATTCGCCCTGATTAGCCAAATTGGTAAAATCACTTGTGCATATCAATTAAGTAATTTTTCGATCATAAGTTTCTCACACGGGCAAACTCTGAAGCCTTGACCTCGGGTTCACATCCGCCCTACCAAAAACTCAAGTTTAGACAGAACAATCGTGAATATAACCATACGCCATGCAACGAGTTCCTCCAAAAACCAATATTATTATTAAATATTATTATCAATCCCCAAATTCACTCAGCTAAAGTCGTTTTTCCTTATTTGTGTTTGAGTCACCAACCAAACAGATGGAGTCAGCAAGACAACTGGGAATTTCCCGAAATTGTTAACATAATAAAAAGTTCTAATTCAACTTTATTTTAACCGTTACTGATGTAATTTACTAACAATTATTACGACATTTTCCCATTGACCACTGTACGCTTATTAACCCTTATCCTCGAGTGGCCTCCAGGCCTTGATAAGTGGTGACTCGTTTGTAAAAGAAACTTCTTTTGCGACTGAAATTGGACACAATATGTGTTAGTCTGCGAACAGCGTTACAACTCGGTAAGGTAATAGTGTTTAAATGTCTCTCTGAGCACGTAGAAAAAGTTGTATTCGCTCTTTATTTTTGTAACTAACGACAATGTTTCGCCATCTTCAGGATTTAAAAAACAGAGAATAGTTAGCACGTACGATAATATATATATGTATTCAAACAGATGCAGATATTATATGTTGTGTTTTTTTTTTCTAGGTGTGTTCATGCGAGTAATGGTGGGGAAAGACTTTGAAGTCGTCCAACGGATATATGCCCATCGTCAACTTGAGGAGGTCATTATAGTCGAACTGGAAATCGTGAACGAGCTCTCACGCCCTCTTCACTTGTCTTTGGCCATGAAACTCACAAAGAGCGGTGACCTTGTAGGGGCATACGAACCAGGCAAAATAGTAGGACTACCGAATACAACGTAAGATTTTATTATTATTATTATTAGTAGTAGTAGTAGTAGTAGTAGTAGTAGTAGTAGTAGTAGTAGTAGTAGTAGTAGTGTGATGTTTTACACCGTCTTTTTGCTTTTTTATTTTTTTTACACACAAAACTAAGCTTTTACATCAAAGCTAGTGGGCATAGTCAAAGAGTCATTTAGATGGAAAGCACCTGTCATAGGATGTTTACTGTGCCAAGCAGAACTGACTTCTGGAGTACGGTGATGTTTTACTTGATTCCAAAGGAGATCAACTGTTTCTCAAGATCATCTGGAATTGAGCCAAGCATACCTATGATGATTGTCATGATAGAAGTTTTCTTTTTCCACAACCTAACAATCTTCACCTTCAGTTTCTGACGGTTCCGTAGTTTCTCATTTTTTTTTTTGCCTGCTAAGTTGATGTCGTTTAAGCAAGCCACATCATTAATTTGTCATTCATTGGTCTTTTTGTTCACAAATACAATATCCGGTTTCCCGCGAGTTATCTTTCGGTCTAAATAATTATCATTTTTTACTCACTAGTCACACAGACCATCATCAAAGATTTCTCTTTGAGGACAACTATTTCCCTGGAGACTGAGTGACAACAAGTCTCCCCAGATTTACAGAATTCTCCACCTCTTTTGATAACCATTGCAGATGAATTTGCGTTATTGTAACAGCCGTTTACCATTGATTTCTCCTTGGCGGTGACCATTTGTCTTCACTGGAACTTGGGTGGCAAAAAGCATCCCAAGGTAACAGTCATCTTTGCACTCATTCAGCAGAGGTCTGGCTAGTGCTTTCTCTCCTCGATTTTTCCGTCCTCCTTGACCCTCCTCGCTTATTTGGTGTGGCGTCAGTTTTTGGTGACACGCAAAAAAGAGGGAGGAAATTAAGGGAGCAGAGGGTTATACAATTATACAGTTTCAGTTTTCATTATTTCATGTGAGGTTTTGTGTTGTACATCTGTAGCATTTTCTGCATGTCCAGTAGCTAATTTGTTAGTGTAAGTCTCCGCATTCAAAGGTTTTCCTTAATTTCAGCCAATTTCACTAATGATACATGTTGCGGGATAGGATGATCTGTTTGTGTTATAGACGATCGCATCCCATCGTTGGTTGAATGAATTGAATGGTAGAATGATTGAAAAGCAAAAGGTCGTATAATGATGATGAAAACATACCGATATATGCATTAGTGAAAGAATGTAGATTTATTTACATAAATTTACATGAGAAATAATAAGGATATAGATAGTAAGGATAAGAGTTCGTTGAGAAAGGAGTAACGTTACTTGCAGTTGATGAGAGACTGACGGGTTAGTCAGGAGCGCTGGTTGGGTAGCCAATGCCAACCGGAGTGGCTCTTCATTACATGTTTACTGGTCGAGAGTTCAGCGCGAAAGAGGCAGAAATATAAGAAACAGGAAGTGACGTGGCTGTTTTCCCTCCCCGGTTATCAGAGTTAAAGGACAACAATCGAGTTAGCCTGGGAGTTTCAGTTCCTACAATGCTCCCTTCCTAGTTAGCTGGAAGCTAGAGAAAAGAAAAGATAATTGGAGCAAAAACATGCATATATATATATATATATATATATATATATATATATATATATATATGTGCGTGTCCACTGTATAGAGAACGGGAAAGAATTTTAATTTATTAAGTAGCAAGGTGAAAAGAAGGAGTTGCGAGAGTGCGTGGATATCAGGCAAAAAGTATTCAAAGCGTGTATAACTGTGGGATGGTCACAGGAACGACGTTGTGAGTTTGAGTGCGAGTGTTGCGGTCACAGATTGTATTGCCATGGAGTCTATGAAGCGTGTGCAAGGGTTAGCACAGTAGATTGAAGTTGGTTCGCGTTGGTTGCAAATGTGTCGACTACACGCTTACGGTCACAAGTGGATATGCGAGGAAATTAGTCCGTCCGTAGAGAACTGTGTGGACGTTGTTCAGGTGATCGGCATACTCAGTGGGTCGGTACGTGTCTGAACTCTCAGGAATTAGTATCAGGGTGCATGATGCAGCTTACTCATGTTGGCTGGGAAACTTCGGTGAGGTGAGTCGTTGTGAGATCCTGAAGTTACAGTGTTTGGTGAAAATCTTGGTGCGTTGGTGGTCGGGGTTGTTGCTAGAAAAGGTTGATATCCTGTAAGGTGTTGTTGGAAAGGCTTGATGCGCCGTAACATGTTGCTGGTGAGGCTTGATGCGCCGTAACATGTTGCTGGGGGCTTGTTGTTGTCGCTTTTTCCTTTCCATGATTGTGGAAAAGCGGAGCTGAAATAGCGTGAGAATTGCTATTTGAGTTTTCAGTGGGCTTGTTGCCACACGTTCTCCATGATTAAATTGAAAGTTGAAGTATTTTTTTATATTCGCACATGGCAAAAAATTATTTAGATATAGCGAAGAAAGTTTAATGTTTTGATACGTAGCTAAAATAAATAACATACAGAATCCTGAACAGAAGTGTGTGCTCTATCCCAACTATCATCAATGGATCTGAGGTAATCTCGTCAGCATCAAACAAAGCCAAACTCTTTGCCAAGAACTTTGCAGCTTATTCTACCCTTTACAACCAAGGCCTCCAACCCCCAATATTTCCTCTTGCCATGTGATATACAAATATCTGTACGTGATGTTGCCAAGCTAATCAAACACCTTGATTCCAGTAAAGCAATCGGTCCTGGCGATATTCCAATTATAGTACTAAAAAACTTCAACCAGAACTAGCGCCCATACTTACAAAACTGTTTAAACGTTATCTTAAGGAGAATTGCTTCCCAGCATCCTGGAAAATCTCATCAGTATGCCATGTTTTTAAGAATTCAGGTGATCGCTCATCTCCCTCTCAGTACAGGCCAATAAGTCTCCTGTGCGTCATGAGTAAGTTGCTGGAATCTGTTTTAAATAGAGAAGTAATCAACCATCTCAGCAAAAATAACCTTCTTAGTGACATGCAATATGGCTTCCGTTCTGCTAGATCTACAGCATATGTGCTTACAGTTATATCACATAGGATTACCGAATCTCTCGACGTGGGCTACCTTTCTAAGGCAATTGCTCTGGATATATCAAAGACTTTTGATAGAGTATGGCATAATGGTTTACTTCACAAGATCTCTAGCTACGATATAGCTGGAAATTTCTCAATTATTAAATCATTTCTCTCTTATAGATTCATAAGAGTAGTGGTTGATGGGCAGAAATCAGTAACTCATAGTATTAATGCTGGAGTACCCCAGGGGTCCATCCTGGACCCAACTCTCTTCCTGATCTACATTAATGATCTTCCAAATCACATTCTTACATCATTCGTAGACATTTATTCTGATGACACTACCATCTATTATAGTACTCTCTCCGATTCTCTTTCCTCTGATCTTGAGCAAGTGGTACAATGGGAAAGAGATAGCGTATTACTTTTAATGCATCTAAAACCAAGCTTTTATCTTTACATCATCAACGCTCTGATCCCTATCTGGAATCATTTGAAATGAATGGCTCTCGTCTTGGGGAAGCCTCATGTTTTGACAAACTTCTGGGCTTGACCGTTACTCATGATCTGGAATGGAAAACATACATTAAATCCGTTGCCAAGGCCCCTGGAAAAATGGTGGGATCCTTCTATCGATCCAGTAGATATCTCACTGCTAATGCAATTCTCTATCTATATAAGAGCCAGGTACGTCCAAGGATGGAGTACTGTTGCCACATCTGGGCAGGAGCTGCTAGAAAGGACATCCTGCCTTGATAGAGTTCAAAATAGACTTTGTAGCGGTGGTGGATGTCCTTTTCTCTTCCCTGCAACCTCTTTCTCCTAGAAGAGATGTTGCGAGTTTGTCTCCGCTTTATCGTTATTTTCATGGCAAGTGCTCAATTGAGCTTCAACCTATGGTCCCCCCTCGCCAAACTTTCACAAGAAACACTCGTCTAGCAGAAAACGCTGTCACTAATTTCACACACTCTTTATCTGTGCCTAACCCTAAACATAGATTCCATGAGCAAAGCTTCATTCTTAGAACTGCATGCCTGTGGAATTGTCTTCCGTTTTCCTGCTTTCCAGCTAACTACAATATGGTTTTCTTCAAGTCTAACGTAAACAAGTTTTTGATGAGCCGTTCCATATAAGTTAACAAATTTACCGAATTTCCATTACTGACGATTACTATATTGTCTAATTGTCTACTGTACACTCTTTAAACCTTATCCTCGAGTGGCCTCTTGGCCTTGATAAATGGTGATGCCTATGTAAAAAAATATCGTAAAACTTGAATTTAACTTGAAAATACTATTTTAAAAAAAATAATGCAGTACAAATGAGTACATAGGTTATATTCTTCCACCAAAATACCACATTACTTCTATGACGTCGAAGCTACTTAAAAGTTCCCGAATGCTTTCGATGAAATTTTATTTTTCAAAAAATAAATATATATACAAGAGTATCGATAGAGATTGAGGAAATCTAGAAACATCCAAAAAGAAGGAACAATAAAGAACCAATTAATAGGTCACTTTCTAAAAGGGAGAGGAAGCTAAGTGGAAACATGAAAAAATGGTCGGGGATGGATGGTGCCCTGCAAGATAGAAATGGCATCGTTATAAAAGCCAAAGTTATTCGAACAGTGTTTATGTGATTAGTAGATGTTTTTTTTTTTGTTTTTTCAATAAGTTTTTAAAAACTTTTATTCGATCAATAAAGGCATACTGCAATCGGAGTTTAATCGGACACTATGATAACAGACAGATTTATATAAGGGGGGATGTCGGTGAAAGTTGAAAATAGAATTACTTCCGCCAGATAGCGTTCTATATCTTTACAAAGCTACATGCATGGAGTATTGTTGCCACATCTGGGCTGGTGTATCTTGCCATTAATCTTTCACTTTAAGAAACAGTATCAAATCTAGAACGTCCCGCACTATTGGCCAAATTCTAACTCCTGCCCCATCACAGCAATGTCGCCTTCCTATGCCTGTTTTACAAGTACTTTAATGGAATGTGCTCTGATGAATGTGTGCTGTCTTGACGTACATTTCGTCCGACCGACCGTCAAGTAGCAAAATCCCACCCTTTCACTGTTAAAGGCCCTAGATGCTGGAAAGCCTCCTACTCTAAAATATTCTTTTCTCGAACTGTTAGACTTTGGAATTCGCTCCCTGTTTCATGATTCCCTGACTGTGTTAACCTGCTGAAGTTTAAATGTAACGTAAACAATCATCTTGCTGTTCAGCTCCCTACATTTCTTTAGCGTTTTCTTTCGACCATTTTTTCATGTTCCCACTTAGCTTCCGCTCTCATTTAGAGATTGGCCTTCATCTTTTTGGAACCGGAAAACAATGAGCGATCTGACGCTCACCAAATAGTTGGGAGGGCTTTATTAACCTGTAATCATTAGCATTTCTGCTAGACAGGGTCGAAGATAGTTACCCCTTACGTTCTGTGGTTAGGAGCAAGAAAGAGAAGTCTTACCGTGGGTGCTCAGCGAGTGAGTACAGGCGAAGAAAAGGAAGAACAAACATGGCGGCCAGCATTTTTATTTCGTCCGTTCTCGCATAATCTCGTGTGTGCGTGAAGATGGAACCTATAAAACGATGTTCATTTCTGGGTGCTGCGAGATGATTCCCGGCCAGCCAAGAGAGAAGAGACAGAGGACTGTAGCGATAATCTTTCTTGAACATTCCGTTTGTGTATTTGAGGTGCCCCCCCCCATTGTACGTCAAGCTATTTCGGCGATGGCCAACGCAGGTTTAAGCAATATGATTAAGCCTTTTAATGGCGACGGTGATGTGGTGGTGTGGCTTAAAAAAGTGGACCTTGTAGCAAGGATTCAGAAGCTGGATGATGTGGCCGCAGTAATACCACTGTTTCTGGAAGGGGACGCACTGGCCCTCTATTTGGAGCTCAGCGAGCGGGAACAGGGTGATGCAGACGCCATCAAGGGTTGACTGATCGAAGCTTTCGCAGAGGGGCCTTTCGAGGCCTTTAATAAGTTGAAAGAGAAGAGGTGGACTGGTGAATCTGTGGATGTCTATGCGAATGAGATAAGGAGATTGGTTGAGTTGTCGGGCATCAGAGGACATGCCACGAGTCACGTAGTCAAGATGACTTTTGTTACCGGGTTCCCGGAAGAAATATCGAAAAGGTTGCAGCAGGTACCGGGGGTGGAGACGCTGGATGTGAGTGAGCTGCTTAGAACTGCGAAAATTTTAGTGAGCACCCAGCCCACGGAGCCTGGAGGAACGACAGCAACGGTACAGCAGGATGTGGGCAGGAATCTGCCAAAACCGGGGATCGCATGTTTCGAATGCGGGGGACCACACATGAGAAGAGACTGCAGGAAGTTCTTGCAACGGACAGTGTGTTGCAAATTCAATCGAAGAGGCCATTTAGCGGTAAAATGCACAAGTTCGGGAAACTGGCGAGGGGAGGCCGACGCGCCAGCGGCCGCCCCGATTCGAGAATAGAGGCGCACCCGCAGCAGATGCCCAAACAGAAGATTGCGGTGGAAGGACGAGAAATTATGGCCCTGATTGACACTGGCTGCACCACTACCATGGTGCACACTACCCTGGTCGGAAGATGGAAAGGGAAGGGAGAAGTAGTGGCATTCGATGGGTCGCGAGTGAAGTGTCGAGGGAAGAAGACCGTCACTATTGATATTGCTGAACGTCGGATGAGGGTCCATGCAATTGTCACTGATCGCCTGGTGCCTGGTGTCCAAGCCATCATTTGAATGGATGTTATATGCCGCCTTGGAGGTGTTACCATCACATATGACAATGTGAGGTTCGGACTAGCTGAGTGCGCGGTGACGGAGAACGCTCCCAGAGGGATCAACAAGGCCGGGGAGGAAAGAAAATTGTCGATCAAAGATCAGGACTTCCGAGCCGAATTCGACGGAGAGCGGTGGACGGTGGAGTGGGCATGGAAACATCAAGCGCCATCGCTGACAAACAGGGTGGCGTGCTACACAAATTCGCTTAGAGGAGGGGCGAGAAAGGAGTTTGAGCAGGAAGTCGACCGATGGATTGAGGAAGGGATACTGATGCCTTGGACGGATGATGTGGAGTCGGGCATTTTGCCGTTGATGGCCGTTCTGCAAACAACTAAAGGGAAAGTAAGAACGGTCCTGGATTTCCGAGAGCTGAACGGCCATGTTAAGTGCCATACGGGAGGCGACACCGTAGATGTGTGCAGTGAGACCATTAGGGAATGGAGGCAGATGAATGGCGCATCTACATTGGTAGATCTAAAATCTGCCTATTTTCAACTCCATGTTGCCAAGAAGCTCTGGAAATATCAGTTAGTCAAGTACAAAGGCAAAACCTACTGCCTTACACGAGTAGGGTTCGGGTTAAATTCGGCACCCAAGATTATGTCAACTATCCTCAGGAAGATTCTGGAGACAATGGGAAAGGGAGATGGGGTAGTGAGCTCATACATAGACGACATTCTGGTGAATTAAACTGTGGTAACTGCCAAGGAGGTGGTAGCTCATTTGAAGAAGTTCGGGTTGGTCGCCAAAGAGCCGGAAAAATTAGACGGAGAGGCTGCTTTGGGCCTAAAACTGAAACGAGGTGCGTCAGGCGGCCTAGAGTTTCGCAGGGGAAACGAAATCCCACAACTGAAGCAGGAGCTCAACAGATGTGAACTTTTTTCCATATGCGGAAAGTTGATCGGACATTACCCCATTGCTAGCTGGCTTAGACCAGCATGCAGCTACATAAAGAGACACGCCGAAGGACAAGGATGGAATGATAAGGTGGGAGAAAGAACGGTCGCCATGATGGAAGAGCTCCTGAAAGAAGCAGAACGGCAAGACCCAGTCCGGGGAACCTGGAACATACCGCGAACATTGGATGGAGTCGTGTGGTGCGATGCGAGCAGCATTGCAACAGGGGTCGTTTTGGAAATTGGAGGAGTAGTTGCAGAAGATGCAGCCTGGTTGAGGAAAAAGAATGACGTCAGCCACATCAATGTGGCGGAATTAGACGCGACAATAAAAGGAGTCAATCTGGCCTTGAAATGGGGACTACGTGACATCTGCATCAAAACAGACTCCGCCACGGTGTTTGCTTGGCTAAAGTCTCTCATTTCAAGCGAAAAAAGGATAAAAACGAGAGGGGCTGCTGAGATGTTAGTGAAGCGCAGTCTTGGGGTGCTGGCTGAGCTGATGCAAGAGTTTTGTTTGAAGCTTCGCGTAGACATGGTTGCTTCTGAAAAGAACCGAGCAGATGCTCTCACGAGAGTGAAGAAGAGTTGGCTGTTGCCAAAGAAAGATGTTGTTGCTGCATCGGATCTAGATGATGTTGGTGTGCGAGAACTGCACAATTTGCACCATATGGGGGTAGAGAGGACTTGGTACTTAGTGAAAAAAGTCGACCCAAGGATCACCAAAGAGCAGGTGAGGCAAGTGGTCAGGACATGCGACAGATGTCAGTCGATTGATCCTGCTCCAAGCACGCATGAAGCTGGCCAATTGGAGGTGAGTGGGACCTGGGAGAGACTGGCATGCGATGTCACCCATTACAGGGGTGGACTTTACCTTACCATGATTGACTGTGGGCCCGGGCGATTTGCTCTATGGAAGAAGCTACGTGGAGGAACAGGCAATGAAATAGCGGCAATCTTTGGTGAGGTGTTTTTGGAGCGAGGCCCCGTGGAAGAGTTGTTAACGACAACGGGACTGCGTTCAAGTCAGTAGCAGTGACAGAAGTACTGAAGAAATGGAAGATCCAACAATTTTTCAGAGCTGCCTACAGACCTAGTGGCAACGGGATCGTAGAGAGAAACCACCGCACCATAAAGGCAGTTGCGGAAAGAGGAGGCACCTCACCTGAGCAAGCCGTCTTCTGGTATAACATGTCGCCTAAACTGGGACAAGTACCAGAGACGGTCCCGCAACTGTCAATGTTTGCATATTCCTGGAGGCATCCCAGGGTGGAGCCGGCAAGCCGAGAAGTAGAGGCCACAGGGACAATTAAACTCGGGGACGAGGTATGGGTGAAGCCACCGGGGGCGCGCTGCACCACACAATGGAGTAGGGGTCGCGTAACTGGGAGGAACACTAGTAACAACATTGTGGTGGGAGGAGTCCCGAGGCACATTCTTGACGTCAGACCAGTTGAGGGCGAAGCAGTGGAGGGGAGTGTGCAGCCACAGGAGGAGGACGAGACACCTCAGAGGCCAAGTAGAGAGAGGCGACCGCCACAGTGGATGAGAGACTATGAAATGTGATCTTGAGATCAGGGAGGCATGTGGTTAGAAGCAAGAAAGAGAAGTCTTACCGTGGGTGCTCAGCGAGTGAGTACAGGCGAAGAAAAGGAAGAACAAACATGGCGGCCAGCATTTTTATTTCGTCCGTTCTCGCATAATCTCGTGTGTGCGTGAAGATGGAACCTATAAAACGATGTTCATTTCTGGGTGCTGCGAGATGATTCCCGGCCAGCCAAGAGAGAAGAGACAGAGGACTGTAGCGATAATCTTTCTTGAACATTCCGTTTGTGTATTTGAGGTGCCCCCCCATTGTACGTCACGTTCTAAGAAGAAAAATGCCTTGTTTACGAGGTGAAAATGAGTAAAAAAAATAAAGATAACTAAATAAAATAAAATAGATTATAAAAGTTCGTTTTATTTATTTTAAGAATATTTGTGTACCTACATTATAATAGCGAAATTCAGAAAACGAAAAAATCGATTAAAAAAACAATGATATCTGCTGACTTTTGCATCGATTTCCACTAAAACTATCTGTTTAACTGGCATGTCCGAAGTACTTAATTATTTTTAAGAAAAAAAAAACTCGAGTTTTCGATCTTTATCGTAACAAAAAAAAAAAAAACGGCGCCATATTTATTTGGGAATCCATCCAGCGCAGCCGCAGCCGAGATTGAACTCACTACACGAGTTTGTAGTGTAATTCAAATCTTGTCGGTAGCTGAATACTTGGTGTTTCGCCAGGGTTATCAAGGGTACTTTTATCGTGATGCCATCACTAGATGGGGTGCCTAACCACAGCTTAAGAGAGTCCCATCTACCCTTGAGAGAAGGGTAGACCGTCCCAGTTTCTCAACCTGGTATTTTACCTCGCGGTATATATAGCGCCTCGCCTTCCGAAATGGTCACCCATATGGTACTGGCCAGGCTCAACGTTGCTTAATTTCGGTGATCTGGCAAGAACAGGTGTGTCAACGTGATTGTGCCGTATATTCAAAAATACGTGACATAATAACAAGAGATGTAACACAGTTATGCTAAAAACAAGGTAAAATATACTTAAAAATAAAAAGAAAGAAAGAAAAATAGCAATGCTATTTATCTTCCTTTGGAACGCTCTGATTTTTTTTTTTTTTTTTTTTTTTTTTTAGCCAAACATGGTATTTTCGCTAATTTTCGTCAAAAAATTTCTTTCCATTTTATCATTTTTCTTAATTTCAGAATATATTCATTACTGCAACATTACAATTAAGTAGAGACGATTGGTTCGTCTTGAAATTCAATATTAAAATGTTCGAATTTTTCTATTGTAGCGTAGTTGCTCCGGATATTTAACTGGCCCTTATTTGTCTGATTAACAGATGTGATTTGTCTTTCGTTGTAGATATTATCATGGGGAAAATAAAGTAACGGAAGAATATGACGTGAAACCATCACAGCTTCATGTACTGTTTACGAACGTTCCGACAGTGATCGCCATTCAATCTTATCCGTCTAAACAGAAACTATATTTCATCACGGCCATCGGAAGCACAAGGGAACAAGTTGTGGAAGCATACAACAAAGGTGAGTCATGGCCATCTTTTTTTCTTTTCTTTTTTTTTTTTGCTTACAACAAATTTTGTAACCAAGTTGACTATGCTTCTTTTTACAAAGGAGTCACCACTTACCAAGGCCTGGAGGACACTCGAGGATAAGGGTTAAAAAGTGTATAGTATCAGAATGATAGTAACCGTTAGTAGTGGAGATTCGGTAAATTTGTTAACTTAAGTGAAACGGCTCATCAAGAATTTGTTTGCATTAGACTTGAAGACGGGCATATTGTAGTCAGCTGGAAAGCAGGCAAATGGAAGACAGATCCACAGGCATGCCGTTTTAAGAAAGAAACTTTGTTCATGGAATCTACGTTTAGGTTTAGGCACAGATAAAGAGTGTGGGAAATTGTTGATAGTGTTTTCAGCTAGACGAGTGTTTCTCGTGAAAGTTTGGTGAGGGGAGGGCATGGACTGGATCTTAGACGAGCACTTGCCGTGAAAATAAGGATAAAGCAAAGACAGGCTCGCAACGTCTCTTCTGTGAGAAAGAGGCTGTAGGAAACAAAAAAGGGCATACAACTTTTTTTTATGGTTTCGTCCTTGACTTTGACCATATTGCACGACAATAGTATCTTTGTATTGATCAAGAACCACATCGATATTTAATATCAACTGGGTAGAAAAATTATATTTTAGCGAAGGAAGAAAATGAAGTCTATAAGCGGGCATGCGTAATAAAATGGACATAAATGATACATAATGAAGAGAATGAAAGGGTCACCAGGTAGCAAGTGCTACCTGAAAGCAAACAGAGTTCAGCAAATGAAACGTTGGGAGAAAATGAACTTTATAACAAAACATTTTTATACAAGAAATAAGCACATAAAAGTTATTTTCATGTTAATAGTGTAAACACGTGTTTGGTGAAGAACGTTCAGTAAATAGTCTCAAGACTTACAAATGTCTGCATTAATATTTTTTTTACACGGTGGTCACCACTTATCAAGGCCGGGAAGCCACTCAGGGATAAGAGTTATTGCAAGTACAGTACGTTAGTGTGGAGATTTGATGAAGTGTTTACTTAAGGGGGCGGTTCATTAGGAATTTGTTTACGTTGGACTTGAAGACATCCAAGTTGTAGTCAGGTGAGAAGCAGGCAGATGGAACAGAGTTCCACAGGCGTGCAGTTCTAAGAAAGAAGCTTTGTTCATGGAATCCACGTTTTGATTTAGGCACAGATAAAGAGTGGGGGAAATGTTTCACAGTGGATTCAGCTAGACGGGTGTTTTTCGTGAAAGATTGGCGAGGGGGGACCAGAGATTGGAGCTCAGACGAGCACCTGTCATGGAAATAACGATAAAACAAGGATAGGCACGCAACGTCTCTTCTGTGGGAGAGAGGTTGCAGGGTAGAGAAAAGGGCATCCCCCACTAAGCCACGAAGTCTATTTTGTACTCTGTCAAGGCAGGATAGGCTGATGTTCATGATGTATATATGTGTGAATAAATAATATGCGTATGTGAGTGTTTGACATTGTGTATGTGTGTGCGTTCTTGTTTAACTTGTTTTTTGTTAGCGCATATATGGTTGTAAGTAGTAGTTCGTTTCTATTCGCCTGACTCCTTAGTTTGTATGTATGTGTGCGTAAGATGAAAGATGTTGGTATGTGTATCATCGAGTCCTTTTGCGCCTCCTCCGATCAAAGGCCGTAGAGGGGGTGCTGAGCAGACGTTCTGGAATTTTTATATATTGGAAAATATTTTGAGTTCGCGCGTTCATCTTAAAACTTCCTTGCTTTGGAGAGTGAGAAAGAAAAGAAAAGTCCAACAAAGCCGAGAAAGAACTGGTGTAGCCATTATAGCCATTTGAATTTTGACGTTTGTAGGAATCATTTCTCAGTCTCGTTAAATCGCCGCGTTCGTTGAAAATACAAGATTGCTTCGGTTTTACGTCAAAAAATCAAGTGGGGTCCCTTTCGGAATGTTTCAGATAAGGATTGATAATTTATATTGAATTATAGTTGTATTATTCGGACTTCTGTTTTAATGTCATATGTTATTGTCGGCCGATGTAACCCCCAGTTATATTCAAGTGTGTCTCGTAGAATTCAGGAATCTTTATATCGAACTTAGGAATCTATACAAAATTACGAACATATTTAATCCACAAACTCACCTTACATTTGTTTCGTCATGATCGGGTTGAAGTCTAATGTGATTTGTAACTGCATTATTAGTATTGCCCACACTCAGGATTGGACCTTTATCAGAAATTGTACGGCAAATGTGACTAGCACTTCTAACCTCCCTTACCCTCACTCTTCAATGTTTGAAGGGTTAATTAGGTTGCTCGCCGTTTTTGTATTCCATCAATTTTCACCCAAACGTTGGGCAGTTAACAATAAATTCGACGTTGCCCGCCATTTTTTGTAACAAGTTGAGTTGTCGCTCGGACGTCGAGATATCGACCAGTACTGCTCTTCATAATGTGCGTGACTGTGTATGTCAATCAGTTACACATACATGTAAATGTTTTCTGTGCATGTTTCTACATACAGGGTATATGAAAACAATGTATTTCAATTTTCATGTCGGGAAGGATTTTTCTTTTTCGTGTGTGTGTGTGTGTGTGTGTGTGTGTGTGTGTGTGTGTGTGTGTGTGTGTGTGTGTGTGTGTGTGTTTCTCGTTGTATTTAAAGTGCAGACGTTTGCGTAGCTCTCAATGAACCCCTCCCCTTAGCAGTTGTTTCTGCTTTTGCATTTCTTTTGTGTTTAGTTTTCTGCATTCGCATATGCCGTGATTTATTGTTTCGTCTCTTTGTCCACAGAGACTACACTACATTTACCGATTTTATGTGTTTCATCTATCTTGGCTTTTATGCAGTTCTTTATGATCGCATTAATGTCTGGGCATTAGTAGTCATGGCAGCAGGAGGGAGGAAACAGGAAAGGAATTCCAAAATCTAGCAGTCCGAGAGAAGAAACTATTAGACTAGGACACTTTCTGACATCTATGGAACTTTACAGTGAAGGAGTGGGATTTTGCTGCTCGTCGGGTTAGTCGAAAGCATGTGCGTCGAGGTGGCACAAACGTTACGAGTTCATCAGAGCATATTCCATTAAAGTACTTGTAAAACAGGCACAGGGGTGCAGCGACGAGACAGAGGCTGGAGCTTGGCTGGATTAACCTAACATCAACTTGCAACAATACTCCATACATGTAAAAATGGTGGCTTTGTGAATATATAGAATACTCTTTGGTGTAATTTTCTAGTAGGATAGAGGGATGCCACTTTCTTTACAGCAGCCTTGACAATGTCCTCGATGTAGTCGTTCTAATTTCACCCGAATATTCTGGCCAAAGATTCTGGTCGTGTTTATCAGCATTTTCAGCTTCTTTTTGCTCTTTGCAAACGGCTCCGGGTCGTCCATATACATGATGTGGTTTATTATTTTTTTCAACGTTTGTAAACATGTATCTGGCATCACATTTCCTAATTATGTTGTTGAGTCGCACCATGGCAATGAAAACTGTAGTGGTGATAGAAAGTCTCCTCGGAAGATGTCTCTCTGTGTCGTTATCTTTATCAGGTGTTGTCCTCCAGATGTCAGTTTCAGTCTCTATGTTCTCAGTGTTTTATAAATAAGTTTAATAATCTTTTTGAATAGTTTGTACGTCCGTAAGTATCCAATTATCTGTAATTAAATAGTTCTCGCAGAAGCTTTTCTGTATCACGACCATGTTCTTTTTTTTTCTTCTGTTTTTTACCTCCTAAAGAGACTTGCCAAAGCGGGTTTTCTATGGGTAGACAAATCCTTTCCAGCCTCTCCTACGCTGATGACATCGCTCTTGTTAATGAATGCACACATAAACTTCAAGTTTTTTGTTAATGTATTAGCAAAGAATGCAAAGGAGATAATATTACAAATAAACCCAGAGAAAACAGAATGTATGTCTACAGCTAAATCACAGTTTGACCTGTACAAGACTATTCACGGTAAACCTATCAAACAGGCCAACCCATTCATTTATTTAGGTCATAAACTGACTTTCTCCAGTGATCACGAGACAACATTGAAACACGAATCGGGCTGAGTTATTATTATTATTATTATTATTATTATTATTATTATTATTAGTAGTAGTAGTAGTAGTAGTAGTAGTAGTAGTAGTACACACATTTCCTTATAGTGTATTATTTAAGGAAAGTAGAAAGTGGATCTTGGGTATACTTTCGTCAACCACGTAACCCTCCCTGCCCTTATTTTATCCTTTAGTCCTCACATTCCATAAGCGATGTTTCTGGCAAAGAGGGAAGAATTGCTGTTTTGCAGGTCAGAATCTAATACATCTAACACTTATCGTTAGCAAGTTTTTGACCTTGGGATACAATTTTTTTATTTTTATTTTATTTTTTATTTTATTTTTTAGATTTTTACATCAAGTGGCTTCATGTCTTGTCTGGAACGATTTCCATAAAAAAAATTGTCTGGGTTGGTCTCTGTACTCGAGGATTTCTCTTATTCTTTCATCTGCTTTTATCATTGCCGTGTTTCCTATGGCATCACTCCTTCCTTGGGTTCCAATTTCTCCTAGTCTTTTATTCTTTACAGATTTTTCAGAACTATCATTAGTACTAAATTTCTTTTCTCCATATTATTATTATTATTATTATTATTATTATTATTATTATGTATTCACTGGGAGTTCTCACACAGGTCATCATCAGAGATTGCTAACTGATAATAAGCGGTGGTGTTCCCTGGAGTCTGAGTGATAGCAAGTCTATTCAGATTTAAATAACTATTGCAAACGACTTTGTGTTATCGCAGCAACCGTTTATCATTGACTAGCTGAATGTCTCGCATTACCCGGTTGTACAATATGCTTAATCTTGATATTTCATTTTTACAGATTGTGTATATATTATTATAGAATCAATCCTCTATTTAATATTATATGTTAAGACGAATTTTTTTCCGGTGGACTAATTCACAAACAAAAATTTTAAAATGATAATGATAATGTCGTTCATGAAATTTCGTTTGTGTTTGTTTATAATATCACGTCAGCTGATATTTCGGCTTGACGATGAATGCCCTGGAGTTTTGTTTTAAAATATGCAAACGAAGAAATAATTCGCGGCGATTTTAAATGGTACCTCTTCTTTTATCATAAATTAAATTCATTAATAAGAAAAAAAAAATAAAATGATGAGGTATAACAGGGCTTGAACAGGGAAGCATTCGATTTTTAATCGAATGCTCTACCACTGAGCTATATCTCCAGATGACGATAAATCCGATTTTTTGAAGAAGAAATGATTTGCTGAGATTTTATTATCTCTCTCTTGGCCAATGTACCGTAAAATATTTCCCTGAAAAGTTCTTCTTTTTTATCTATATGAAAGAAAAACTATTTTTTCCGTTTGTGTTTGTTTACAATATTACGTCAGCTGATATTTGGACTTGACGATCTTAAAAATAGTCTTTCTTTTTTTATAGATTAAAAAAAAGACGTATTTTTACAGGGGAATATTTTACATTCCACCCTTGTCAGTGTAACGTAAAATATTCCCCTGTAATTTTTTTTTCTTTTTTATCTATAAGAGAAGAAAGACTATTTTTAAAATCGGATTTTCGATTTTCGGTACTTATTAGATGAATTTCTGCAACAAACACATCTAACAACACTACCAGGCATATAAATTACCTTTGTGCGAAATTTGCAAAAGATAGGCTCAGCCGTTTCGGAACCTATGGGGAAGGAACTCATACATACACACACACACACACACAGTGACTTTTATGTAAGATTAGATACAGATTTCTCGTCGGCAATGACCATTGGTCTTCTCTGAGATTTGGGTGCCAATAAACCCTCCTCAAAATCCTAGTACTCTCAGTACCCTTCCAATAAAGGTATTCTTAATGCTCAACCTCCTTGGTTTTTCCATCTCCTTTGGTTCTTCACAAGTATTTTATTTGTTATCATTACCTCACTAGGATTTTTCGCACAGGCCATCAAAGATTTCTCTTGGAGTACAACCTGTGGTGTTCCCTGAAGTCTGAGAGACAACAAGTCTCCTCAGATTTTCGGTGCTCTACACCTCTTTCAATCACCTCTGCAAATTAATTTACGTTACCGCAACAGCCGTTTACCATTGATTTCTCATTGACAGCAATCATTGGTCTTCACTGGATTTTGGATGGCAATAAGCTTCCCAAAGTGATTATTATTAACTCATTAAGAGTTTTCACATAGACGATCATCAAAGAATTATTTTTGAGAGCAACTTACGGTGTTCCCTGGACTCTAAGTGACAATAAGTCTCCCCAAATTTCTAGTATTCTCCGCCTCTTTCGATAACATTTACAACTTAATTTGCGTTATCACAACAACCGTTTCCCATTGATTTCTCGTTGGTAGCGGCTATTGGTTTTTACTGTAATTTGAGTGGCAATAAGACTCTCCAAGGTTCCAGTCCTCTCCGCACTCATCCAGTGGAGGTCTGGTTAGTGCTTTCTCTTCTCGGTCTTTCCATTTTCCTCGACTCTTTAAATATTTGGTGCGATGCCAGTCGTGCTGGCGCTAGTTGTTTTTTTTAAGGGTAGGAGGGAAAGATTAAAGGGAGAAGGGGAAAGGAGGAATTAGTGTATCAGTTCTCTTGGTTGCGTGTTTTTGCTTCACTTCTGTTGCAGTTTCTATATTTTCGGTTAGAATTTGTCACTCGTGTGGACTGAAGGGTTGTTCCTTGTGATTTCAGTTATTTTCAGCATTACTGTTCGTTATTATTATTATTATTATTATTATTATTATTATTATATTATTACTATTATTATATTATCATGATATTATAATAATTATTATTATATTATTATTATTATAATAATATTATTATATTATTATTATTATATTATTATATTATTATATTATTATAATAATTATTATTACTAGCAGGGCCCGTGGAAATTCCACGGTAGTTAAAATCTTTTAAAACACATCAGTAAGAAATACCTTATAAAAATGAACGTATGGAAGCAAGTAGAACAAACAAAGAACTTTAGTTTAAACTTTTATTGAAGGTCAATGCGATCGTAACTGATGCTGTTGATATTGTCAGGAAGTGCTGGTGATGATTGAGGCGGTGACAGGGACGTCGATCAGCTGCTTGGAGTGAGAATAGTGGTCAGTCAGCAGGTTCTTGGGAGTCAGATTGTGAATTTAAAAAACTGTGTGACATTGCTGACATCGATTTTGTGCAAGTTCTGATGACCCCCAAGTTATTTAATATTTCAGGACATTTTGGATTACATGTGTGAGTAATGAATAGGTCACAGAAAACTGCCATTGCATCTTGATAAAGCTGTTGTAGATTCCTAGGACTTCCTGTAAATGTAGATGGTAGAATAACTGGTACACCAGAATAACCATCTTCATTCCTTGCTAAATGATCCATTAAGCCAGAATATTGAGCAGCTCTTAGTTGACTTTGATGGCTTTTAATGAAGTTAAATAAGCAACTGTCAACTTTTACATATGCGATAGACTTTTCTATTCATTTTGAATTTTATTCAATGAAGATTTGGAAATTCACAAATATTTTTTAAGTTGAATTATTGATATAGATTTCAATTAATGCATCACAACTTCTTGATAATATAAATAGAACACTTTGAATTTTCTGTACAAAAGTTTTTTTTCCATAAAAACATTGTAATCTGTTATAATATTCAGATTCTTGTGTATTACATGCATAGAAAATGTAGTGTTTCTGTAAATCTTACGAAGTACAGTTAAATTTTGATTTTTTCGATAATCAAAATGATGTGAGGTAGGTTATACCTATCAAATTTATTGTCAATGTTATATAGTTAAGTAAGCTGGCTAATTGGCTATAAAGTAAGTTATTCCGAACTTTGATCTAACATTTTAATTAAAAAATTAAAAAAAGCTTAACATTTTCTTGTATCTTTTTTTTTATATTAAGAAAAATGTAAGCATTATGCTGAAATAATAAAATGCCATTCTTAATAAGGGGAGAGGGTTTGACTATTCTAAACCTTCACCTAAAAAACGATTTAACGAAAAAAATGTTTAAAATGTTCTTGTATCTTTTTTATAATTTTTGTTAAATAAGAAAAATCAATAAACTTTGATAGCACTATTGTAAGAATCATGCTGAAAGCCATTCTTAATATGAGGAGGGGGTTAACTATTCTGAAACTTCACCTAACAATGTAAATAAAAATAAGGGAAAAATATATGTATGAACAATAAATATTTCTTCAGTTAAATAAAATATACTGTAAATCTTTAAATAGGGAATAAATATTTATTTAAACCATCATTATTGAAACAAAGTATTTTACTGCATAAAAAAACGGTTATGGGGAGAAGGGGTAACTATTTTGAACCTTCACCTAAATAGCGATTTAATGAAAAAAAATTTAATGGTCTTGTATCTTTTTTTTTATAATTTGTTTTAAAATAAGAAAAAAAAAACGGTAAATATCCAGATACGCTACTACAGAACACCGACCACTCTAATTTGTTTTTTATAGGTAATTGAGGTCGCTGACAACGAATCTGATAGTCAAACCTGGGGCAAATTTACCGTTTGCATGGTATTTACCCCTGAACCCACGAACTACTTTCCACCATTTTGCAGATTCCGTTTATGCTACGCGCATGCACGTTGTAGCATAAATGACGGCTTCACCAAGCAAACTACGTTGGGGGGGAGGGGATTTTTTTTTTTTTCCAGGACATAGAATTTTCTAATTTTCAAAAATACATTTTAGCATTTTTTGGGTGGAAAATTTAAAATTAGCTAAAAAAGAAATAAAACCAGAAAAGGAAAGCACTCCAAGTTGGAGTTGGGGGGGTAATATATCTGGGGTTTTTTTTACCTGGAACATAGAATTTTCAAATTTTCAAAAAGTAACGCACCGACATTTACCAATTAGAACACCATTTAACATTTTCCGAAGATTTTACTGTGTACATTGGGGGCGCGAGCGGGGGGGGCGGATGTGATGTTGGGGCGCGCGTGCCCCAACATCACATCCGCCCCCCCCCCCCCGCTCGCGCCCCCAATGTACACAGTAAAATCTTCGGAAAATGTTAAATGGTGTTCTAATTGGTAAATGTCGGTGCGCTACTTACGGAAAAACGTTTAACTAAACTGCAAAAGCACCTATTAAGCCACATAAGTTCTATAATTGAACCCCCCCCCCCGCAAAAAAAGAATGAAAAACATAAAGATGTTTGGTGCTTATGTTTTTGTAAACCACATTAAAAACTACGCGAGACAAAAAAAAAAAAGAAAGTCCCCCAATTTGTTGTACTTTTCTTTAACTGTAAGTCATTAAAAAAATGTCAGTCCGTAATTTTTTGATTGGTACGACATGTGAGTAGGCAGTTTGCTAGGTGAAGCAAGCCGTCGTTCATGCTACAGCGCACGCGCGTAGCGTAAACGTAAGCTGCATAATGGTGGAAAGTTATTCGTGGGTTCGGAGGTTAATACCATGCAAACAGTAAATTTGCCCCAAGTTTGACTATCAGATTCGTTGACAGCGACCTCAATTACCTATGTAAAAAAGAAATTAGAGTGGTCGGTGTTCTGTAGTAGCGTATCTGGATATTTACCGAAACTTCACCTAACAATGTAATAAAAATAATGGAAAAATTCTTCAGTTAAATAAAATATACTGAAAATCTTTAAATAGGAAATAAATATTTCGGGTTTGTATTACTGTACACAGATTCGAAAAAGTTGTCAAAAAACAAATATATAACAAATAAATGTTATCAAAGGCAAGATAAGTTACTTTTCTACCAAACTGGATATATTTTTCGTGTTTTTATTCAATTTAACATATTTATTCCGCTCGAAAAACATACAGTGTTTACCGATGTATTCGAAAATTCAATATATGTTACCGTGACATAGGTTGACATATATTCGGCGGGTTTTTAATAGTATTTTGTGTATTTTTTTATTTATAACACCTTTTCTCAAACTTACCGTGTTAAAGAGAGAATCAGACGCCATCTTGAATTTTCGAATACATCGGTAAACACTGTATGTTTTTCGAGCTGAATAAACATGTTACATTGAATATAAACACGAAAAATATATCCAGTTTGGTAGAAAAGTAACTTATCTTGCTTTTGATAACAGTTATTTGTTATATATTTGTTTTTTGACAACTTTTTCGAATCTATGTGTACAGTAATACAAACCCAATATTTCTTTAAATAAATTAAATCGTAAGTAATGAAACACTGTTTTATTTCATGTTAAAAAAAATATTGTTGTGCCCATTTTTCATAGTATTCAAATATGTATGCCCTGTCGGTGGGCATTAGAAGATGAATGCCTGTAAAAGAAGCAAAATAAAACGAACAAAACATAAGTAATAACTATGTAAACAACGTGAAGCTGTATAAATGTTACAAAATTACTCGATTCGGCATTAAATAACACGAAAAAGGATTGATATGCCGTAAAACAAAAACAAAACAGAACAAGACGTAAAATATGTTTTGACTCTGTGTTTGCGAATGGTGACTTTGGTGATTTATTTAATAAAGTCATTCTTGACTTTTGTAACATGTATTTCTAAACATATTTTTTGTTGTGTAAATAAAAAGTAAATAAAAAAAACATAAAGTGGCACAGTAAAAAAAAAAAAGTACTCGTAGCGTTAAATGTAAAAAATATATTTATTACTGAATAAAATAGAATAAGCGTTCCTACAATAATAAACAGAAGTTATTTATTATGAAGCCAACCTGGCAACCCTGAT
Organism: Euprymna scolopes; assembly: GCF_053919585.1. Classification (NCBI taxonomy): domain Eukaryota; kingdom Metazoa; phylum Mollusca; class Cephalopoda; order Sepiida; family Sepiolidae; genus Euprymna; species Euprymna scolopes. The sequence goes on from NC_136513.1 coordinate 34,332,609, forward strand.
CTCTGCCTTGAGCGTTCGTTTAATGTGTAATCCGCTATTCCAGAATAAAATCTTCTCAACCAATCAAATTTGCCGGAAAGTTTGACACACATAGATAGATAGATAGTTACAAGCGTATTAATATATAGATTATATTATTATTATATTGTTATAATAATACTTATTTTTATATTATTATTACATTATTATTATATTATTATTATATTATTATATTATCATTATATTATTATTATATTATTATTATTATAATATTATTATATTATTATTATTATTACATTATTATTATATTATTACATTATTATTATATTATTATTATATTATTATCATATTATTATATTATTATTATTATTATTATATTATTATATTATTATTATATTATTATAATATCATTATATTATTATTATATTATTATATTATTATTATATTATTATAATATAATTATATTATTATTATATTATTATTATTATAATATTATTATTATATTAATATTATATTAGTAGCATTATTATTATATTATTATATTGTTATTATTATATTATTCTTCTTCTTATTATTATTATTATTATTATTATTATTATTATTATTATTATTATTATTATTATTATTATTATTTCAATGCGAAATAACAATTGATTTGATCTTGTTTTTAAAACTAACAGCTCAAGCGTGGGCAGAAAGGGACACGCTGTTTCTGCGTCACAAGTCTGCATGGGAAGATCTTTGGAAACGAGGCCACATCGACATTCAAGGAGACATGGATTTGGCACAGGTGACCTATTCATCCCAGTATTATCTACTGAGTTCGTTGCTTGTTAAAGCGAAGACTGAGTGGCCGGGTTTTGTCGGTCTCTCTCCGGGAGGATTGGCCAACGGGGATGACCACGTAAGTATTGTTCACGGTTTTGGCATCATCATCATCATCATCATCATCATCATCACCACCACCACCATCACCACCACCACCACAGTTCGTGTGCGTGTATTTATGTATGAGCGACATTAAAACCGACTCATTGCTTTATTAATAAGGTTGATTATCTTGGATACATTGTAAGCATTCACTTGTCCGTGTTTGCCTGGTTCTTTCATGAGCTTTTCGAAAGTCGAAGTTTCATGGAAATATCAAGTTTGCAAGTGGTCCTCAGTCATATGTATATTCCAATCAATGGAAGAAGAAACAGATGATTTGAACGAAAGGTAACACCTCATACAGCCTAACATCACAAGTGCATTTGAGAAGTTTTATTACCACACAAGCAGAAAGGCCAGACATAAAATCAACAGTAGATTCTTTGATATGACAGGGGCGAGTTCGAAATGAATGTTTCTGTTTAAAGCACAATTAGACCATGATACTTGACTTTTTCATTTTTAACTCAAATTGAAGCCATTATCACCACAGAAGCAGAAAGGTCAGGCATAAAAATCAATGGTAGATCCTTTGATAGGACAGAGGTGCGTTCGAAATGAATGTTTCTATCTAAAGCACAAATGAACCATGATACTTGACTTTTGCATATTAAACTTTAATTCAAACCATTATATGTAAAAAAAATAATTTTATCAAATCAACAGTAGGTTCTCTACAATGTAATGTACCTATTTACTATGCCTCCCCACGAGACAGAGTTAGACACCAGGGTCGTTTTTTAACGTGGAGAAAAGGTACAAAAATAAAAATTGTCTCAGTCGTGAAGGATTTCTCCTCCACCGAAAGAGAACAAGAAATAGAAGTGCAGAATCTGAAGAACAGATACTACACTTTGCGGTATTTATTTGCTCCCCCACTGAGCAAATTAGGCACAAGGCCGATTTTTAAAGTGAGGAGTGAAGGGGAAATGGGGACCAACTCCCCGGGGAGTAGGGGAGCTGGATAGTGACAATTGGTATGAAGGGTTGCCCCTACATTGACCAAGGTCTTATCTGTGGGGTCGCCCCCACATATGGTCTTTGCTTGCAGTATCTGCCGCTTATCCCGAAGGCCAAGTAAAATGTACAATGAATTGTTGAATAAATCACTGCAGATGGGCATGTGAAGCTTTCTCCTGGTGCACTGCGATGGGTCCCTAATTAGAGCAGGCAATCAATCGATTTGATTGAAAACTGGGTCGATTCGCTGATTTCGATGATGATAATAAAAATATTTGTTGATAATCATTCAACATCGAGTCTCCCCAGGACAGGTGACTGACTTACGTTATGATTATTTTCCACCCCAAACAGATAAAATCAATTAACCGTTCTGCAGCACATTTATATCCTCCTTTAGAAGATTAAAATCAAGATATAATGATGCTAAACCTTATTTTTAGAATTCTTATTCCAATTTTGATCAAAATCAATTACATGATTTTGATTCTAAAATTTAAACTATATGAATGAGCTGGTCGGAGGCGAAAGAGAGGTGGGGTGAAGCGGGTGTGTAAAAACGGAAAGAAAGATTGAGAGAGAGGTAGAGAGAAGTTTTAATATAAAGATGTTATACACATCTTTTAGCCTCTTCTATTTTGTTTTTATAATGCCGAGCAATGTTGAGTAGCCCTGCCAATCCCATATATAAAACAAATTCCCCTCTGAACCAAAGTATCTAGGCTAATAGCCACTATCTTATGTAGCCATTGAACACCAGTTTACACACATTTAGTCATGACATTAACATACTACATTACATCCTACGAGCAGCACACTTTTCTCTCTAAATATCTGCTACTGCCACTACTACCAGGTGTCACTGGAACGAATTCTACACTTTCCGCGGATTTTGTTATTATACCAGCTGTAATTGGCTCAAGAAAACATAGACCTAACAAACTCTTTACCAATTTCCTATTCATAAATAATAAAGGCTCCTTTGGTAACATCCGCCCATTCTGATTGGCTGAGTTCTGAAAATTCTCATATTCTGGAATGCAATTCTTCCCTTTATAAACGAAAGGTTACTATAAATAAAATATGGCGTCACTAATATACACATTATTCATTTAACGCCTAGATAATTACAATCGTTTGTGTATGTGCGTGCAATTATCTACAATGTTATCTACATGATTGTCATTTCGCATTTACTTACGTCTTCAAAGATTCAATGAAAAATGCTTTCGACTATATTTTGTTTTTGTCACGTGACATGTGCCGTTAACTCAAGGAAAATAGCTAACATTTCTTGTTTCTTGGACAACCATTCCATGTCAGTTATAAATAAATACATATGAAAAAATTGTATTGTATTTTTTTTTCTAATTTTCTGGGGATTTTTTTTTTCTGCATTTTAGGATTATGGAGGTCACGTATTTTGGGACCAGGATATTTGGATGTTTCCCCCGATTCTTTTGATGCATTCAGATCTTGGGAAAATATTAATGCGGACTCGGACGCGTACTTTGGATGCAGCTAAGGCTCGGGCGACGATGAAGGGCTACAAAGGGGCCATGTTCCCTTGGGAAAGTGCCTATTCAGGTGAGTTTTTTGGGGGGAGGGGGGTTGTTTTTTACCGCTTATCAAGCATGCTGTTGTTCGTTAACCATGACTAGGTAGAAGTCTTAAGTAATTCGTAATTATAATTTTAATGTCGCCTGCATTGAGAATTGAACCTTCAACCTCTAAAAGAGTGTAATTTATAATTGAATTTTACATAGACGATCTATTAAGCAGACTTAGCAGAGAATTTAACACAATATGGGAATGATTAATTATATATATAGTGTTTCATCCTTTCGGGAATCATCAGTGCAGGGAGTCATGATCACCACCAGAGATTTGAACCCAGCCATAAAGCCATCTCTGACTCCATTAGCAAGGAACAAATCGCTCATCAAACGTGAACCGCGACGAGAATATACTTGAAATTAACATTTAAATAAAGCGTAAATGTGATTCAAGAAGGTCGAGAATGATCAAATGATTTTAACATCACGATCTGCGCACGTGGGCTTAAGTGACCGACTTCTTCCATTTCAACGTAAAGTGCTCAACAATACTTCACGTATCTACATCAAATTTTATGTATCTATTTTCAGTATTTACTTTTACAGTGCTCAATACCTGAGTAGAGCATAAAGTAATCTGTTGAAATAAATGTGTAGTACTAAATAGTGAAATATATATTTATATATATATATATATATATATATATATATATATATATATATATATATATATATATATATATATATATAACAATAAGTAGTAGGGAGGTTCAGGTAGAAACAAAAATATTTTGAATGTTCCTAAAATTCATACTAGAATTGACCGCAAGGATCCGCGGCATAGTGAATAAAGTACTTGATAAAATTCAGTTGTAAATTGCACTCTTCTGGAGCTTGGAGATAATATAATGTTGTTTTTTTTTTTACTGCAATGTAACGACTTATCAAGGTCGGGAGGCCACTCAAGGATAAGTGTTAAATGTTAGGTAGTTGTGTTAGATAATAGCAGGGTAGAAGAATTTAATTGTCTGTTATCTATCTATCTATCTATCTATCTATCTGTCTGTCTGCCTGTCTATATAATTATCAATCTATCTATCTATCTGTCCGTCTGTCTGCCTGTCTATGTAATTATCTATCTATCTATCTGTCTGCCTGTCTATATAATTATCTATCTATCTATCTATATAATTATCTATCTGTTACATAGGTGTGGTCTTTCTTTTAGAAGCGATGACGTATATTATTATTATTATTATTATTATTATTATTATTATTATTATTATTATTATTGTTGTTGTTGTTGTTCGTCTTAGTAAGAGTCTTAGAGTGTTCATGTGTAGATAGAGACAGATCTTATATATAAAGAGACAGAGTCAGGGTACATGTTAATACAAGAGAGCCGAGCACATGTAATACACAATGAGAGGAAGATATTTAGATATATAGATAGATAGACCGAGATATAGTTTGACATTTATACTTTTTTAAAAGTTCTGTGAATGGGAGTGTTTCTATAACATTGACACATATTTCTTTACCTATTTTTGAAATGATGGTTTTCACAAAGTTCTTATAATATAAAATGTCAATACCTTTTCTGTTGAATACATAACACGAAGACGCAGATACAAAAAGATGAAGTTGCGTGTTTATTCCAGTTCGACCGGTCAATGGCTTTGCATCAAGGAATTTAAGTCTTTACATGATTCTTTCTTCTCCCCTCCGCTTCCAAGGTTCTATGTCAGCTCTGTCTCTGACTCCTCTTCTCTCTTCCTCCTCTGACTGACTGACTCTGACTGACTTCTAAAGCTCTCTATATTGAGACTCATGGCGTCATTGCATGACCAACACATATCTTGACACGCCTCACGTTTTCAAGCATGCATCGCCCTTCACATGTTTTTTACAAAGCCGATTTGTCTAACCTTATTTTCCTAACACACTTTTACAAATATGTTTAATATTTTCTATTGTTCTGATCTAGATTCCTTTTGTTCTGATCTAGATTCCTTTTGTTCTGATCTAGATTCCTTATCTTAATTTCATTTCTTAACAGAAACAAAATTACATCATTACATTCCTTTTTCAATGAACAAATATCTAACTATTTTATGTGAACTAAACAATGGTAATTCTACGTTCCATTTTCAATAACATTCTGTATTTCAATAACATTATGTATTCTGTATTTATTTTAATTTATGATCGGAATTCTCAATTCCAAATCTAGCTTCGCAAATTCAAATCCTAGGCTATCTCATCTCATATTTACTCACAAGAACAGACGGCTGTTCTTTAACATATCTACCTATATAATTATCTATCTCTCTATCTGTCAGTCTATATAATTATCTATCTATCTATCTGTCTGTCTGTCACTCGACCTATCTATATAATTATCTATCTATCTATATACAGAGACATAGATAGATAGATAATTATATAGACAGATATATATATATAATTATCTATCTGTCTGTCTGTCTATATAATTATCAATCTATCTATCTATCTATCTAGCGATGAGTGGACAACAGAGATTTGAATCGTCATGTTTTGACAGGTTGTCAAATTTGTCTAACTCTGTGACTGGTCGGTTTGTACCAGAAAGTATGCAAGGGACCGGACGTGACGTGTCCCGTGTTACGCGTTCTGGTTTGAGAAAGACGGTTAGACTAAACTGGTCTCCCCTCAGAATGGAGGCATATTAGAGAGTCCATCGATCACTCCCTTCTGCTGTGATGAATACCTGGGAGTGAATAAAATATATAAAATCCTACAATGTCTTCGTCTATCGCCCTATTCTCTTCCCTGCAACCTCGTCCTCACAGAAGAGATGTTTGTCTCTGCTTTATAGGTATTTTCATGGCAAGTGCTCGTCTGAGCTCCTATCTATGGTCCCCCCTCGCCAAACTTTCACAAGAAACACTCGTCTTGCTGAAAACACTATCAATAATTTCCCCCACTCTTTATCTGTGCCTAAACCTAAACGTAGATTCCATGAACAAATATTCCTTCTTAGAACTGCACACCTGTGGAACTCTCTTCCGTTTGGCTGCTTCCCAGCCGACTACAATATGGTCGTCTTCAAGTCCAACTTCTTGATGAGCCGCTCCCTTAAGTAATCCAATTTATCAAATTTACGCTACTAACGATCGCCATGATATTGTCCCATTGACATTGTCCACTCTTTAACCCTTATCCTCGAGTGGCTTCTGGGCCTTGTTAAATGGTGCCTTCAATGTAAAAAAAGAAAATGTCTTGTAAAACATCTTCCTTAAAGCAGCAGAAATATGTATGTCGTCATGTATATATATATATATATATATATATATATATATATATATATATATATATATATATATATGTTTACACGCAAGAATGCACAAACAAATACTAGACGAGTCAAGGCCGTTAAGATAAACATCTAGGTACGAGGACAACAGCCCGTTATACCGCAAACACAACATAATTTATATATACACTGCTGATCAAAAATTTAAGACCACTTAAAAATCATTTTAAAAAAACCTTTTTTTAAGGATAGATTTTAAACTCTTCCGACTTAAGGTTACCAATACTACAACCTAAACGGTTAAAGAAACAAAAATCTATGAGAAATTCCCTGGTTAGATTTTTAAAAAAATGCATGACAATCTAATTCTGATGAGTCGTAGACGACGAAACACGTGTCGGTAGATAATTATATTTTAAAAATAATATATATGCCGCTCCCCATTTAGGGGGTCAAAGGGAAAATTATTCCCAACATGCATTTAGGTAAAAATGCGCTTTCGTATAAATAATTGAATTAATTCAAGAAAGTATCGCTACACAAAAAATAAACACACACACACACACCCACATATATATATATATATATATATATATATATATATATATATATATATATACCAAGTTAAAAGTATTCAGGAGATAAAACTCATGAATTAAGAGGAGGTTATTAAGAGTGCTCAATAAAAAGAGCAAGAGTGGTGACTATGTAATAGTTGTCTATATATATATATATATATATATATATATATATATATAAATATATGTGTGTGTATAAAAAGATTAACACACACATACACACACACACATATATATATGTGTGTGTGTGTGTGTGTGTGTGTGTGTGTGTGTGTGTGTATAAAAAATAAACACACACACACAGAGACACACACACACACACACACATATATATATATATATATATATAACTACTTCATTTATTCGCATAAATTTAATATACGAAAGTATAGATTTATGCGTAAACTTTAAGTATTTACTTCAAAAGTGCTCAATACGTAGGTAGAGCTAGTTAGTAATTTATAAAATATATATGGCGATTAAGCTACACTGAATATTCTGCGTTTCATCCAACTATAGGATTCGTCAGGCTTATGCGCGAATTCTGTCGTTGCTTCTTGTTTTTATATATGTTGAGGATTTCTAGTCGGCCAATCAGCTTTCTAGTATCCACCGCGCCCCTTCCTAGTTACATTCCAAAATCCAAATATTTATTTTTCATGCAAGACAGCTCCTATAGCATACTAAAATTTCAGTACATTTTTTAGCAATCCGTTTCGTAATGCATCAACATCCTGTTATTATTATGTCGATATCGCCCTTTTCTGTGCACATACTCTTCGGAAAAATGAGAAATTCCTTGGTTAGATTTAAAAAAAATGCATGACAATGTAATGCTGCAAGAAGAAAGAAATTCATAGAAGATTCCAACTCGTGTGTTTGTTCCGGCAGCCATTTTTGTTCATATTTTTAAACTAGATAGGTTTTATTCAACGTATGAATTTAAGTGTTTTGTAAAATGTTATATATTCTACAAAGAAATTACTTACTATTATTATAATCTGTTGGATTGGTATACATAAACAGTGAAATATAATTGGAAAACATATTTTACAAAAACAACATATACACTGCTGGTTAAAAATTTAAGACCACTTAAAAATCTTTTAAAAGAACTTTTTTTGGGGGGGATAGATTTTTAGCTTTTCGACTTATGATTACCAATGCTACAAGCTAAAAGGTTATAGAAACAAAAATCTACATTCCAAAGATTTATTTTTAAAATTTAAATTTTTATTAAATTAGGCTTTTTACACATGATCAAAATTATAAGACCAGAGACAAAAATTCTATTAAATTGTACAAAAAGAATATGAAAAGTATATAAAAATATTCAACAATCAAACTATAATAAGTACTACCTCCACTGTTTTTGATGACTTCAAAAATTCTTTGGGGCATGCCAGAAATAAGGGTGTCTATTAAGGTGCAGGGGATCCTTCTCCAGTTTTTAAAGATGGCTTTACAAAGTTCAGTTTTTGTTGAATATTGTTTGCCATTTCATGCCTATGTAATATTTCTTGTTATTCGGGGTTTTTTTTTCGCAAATATTGTTGCTTGATAAACTACACTTTTTGTTAGACATTTATTTTGGACTGGGCAAAGTGTGCGGTGTCTACAATTGCATTTATCTTGTTCGTTATTAGTATTTTTATTTATGGTATGGTTGTTCTTGTCCAGGGTTGGTTTGTTGTTATTATTATTATTATTATTATTATTATTATTATTATTATTATTATTATTATTATTATTATTTCTGCTAGTGTTGGTTTTATTTCTGTCATGGTGTCTACTTTTTTTATTGTTTATTTTATTGTTGTTTACATTGTTTTCATTTAGTATTTTGTTATTATGTGCCTTAATTATCATCTCTAAATTTTCGCAACAACTGTAAGATAACTTCAAGGTATTTTTATTGAAGATTTTGTGTAAGGGGTTGGTTGCGGGAAAGTGTTTTTCAATAAGATCTAGAAATTTCTTGCCAAGTTTTGTTTTTAACATTTGATTGTATGGGGCCGTATACCAAATTATAGTTCTTTTTCTTCTGTTTTTAATTTTATTATAGTTGTTGGTGTTTTGTTGCTTATATTTGATATCGATATTTTTGTATCCACTATTTTTTAGGGCTGTTTCGTAAATATTGGATGACCTGTTAAATGCATTTTCGTCGCTTGAGTTATTACTGAGTCTACTTACGATCGAGTTAGGAATATGTTTTATAATTGATGGTGGGTGGTTGGACTTAGGGTTTACGTAAATTGGAGTAGCGTTATCTTTTAAGTATGGTTCATATGTGTTTTTATCTAAGTTTAACGTGACGTCCAGGAAGTTTGTTATTTTTATGTTAGCTGATATGTTCGCTTTTAGGCCTAATTATTTCATTTATTTGTGTATGATTTTCTTAAAGTTTTCTCCCTTGACTTTGTTGGAGTTTTTTATTATAGCTAGTCCGTCATCTCTATATAGGCCGATATTCGTAGTATCGAATATGCTTGTGAGGGTATATAGAATGAATAATCCCACAAGATCTGATGCCTCTGCAGAATCTCTGGCACCCATCGCCAAATCGAATGAATTTTTCATTTTATTTTTTATCCATTGGTTATTGTTATTTATTAGAACTGATTTTCTACATTTTTTAATTATGTTGATTTCTTCTGAGGATATATCAGTGTATACCTCGGCAAATTCTAGGGCAATGTTAAAAAGTTCTTCGGATATCGAGGGATAAAAGTCTATGATGTCAAACTGTATGAACGTACATTTATCTTTTTTTTCTATATTTTTAAACCAGGTGATTGCTTCGGTAGTATTTGCCCACTGGTTTAGTTCTAGGTCCTGTTTGATTTGTTTGTTTACTCTAGAAAGTATAGTTTTGCTAATTCTACCTATTTCTGGTTTAGTTGGGTTTATCAGGCGGGTGCTGGGATTATTATTAAAGTCCCATTTGTGGTCTTTAAGCAGAATGTATGACTCTCTAGGTTTCAATTTGCCAACTTTATCGCTAATTTTTAGTTTATCGGTAATTTGTTTACTTTCAGTATTTATTATATCTATGTAGTCGCATTTGTTTGTGTCTAGTTTTTTGTAGTTTTTTGTGATGTTTTCTGTGATTAGTTTGTTATATTCTTGCTTATCTATTTTATAAAAGTTTCTTGTTTTATCTGCTTTTACAAAGATTTTATTAGAATTGTTTATGTTTCTAACGATTTTGTGTAGTTTCCGTTGGAAATTGTTAGGTTGATTGTGGAATTCTAGGTTTTTAATTACGTTTAAAAGGTCATTTTCAAAGTTTATCAAGAGGTCTACTGTTTTCGCATTTTTAAGGGTTTTAAAACCATAGGATTCTTTTTTGTTTACGTTTTCATTTTTAAGGAAGAAATTTGCTCGCCATCGCATTCGGCGTATTAGTTCATCTGTTTTTTGGATTAATTTAATAATATAGCTATGCTTGCTGGGTGTGGGGATGTTTTTTAGCGATGTTCCGAAATTAACTCTTTCCATATCTATTTTTAATGTGGTGAAATAAATTCTTTTGAAAGTGCTCGACTGTTTTAGGAGCTAAGTATAACTACTTCATTTATTCGCATAAATTTAATATACGAAAGTATAGATTTATGCGTAAACTTTAAGTATTTACTTCAAAAGTGCTCAATACGTAGGTAGAGCTAGTTAGTAATTTATAAAATATATATGGCGATTAAGCTACACTGAATATTCTGCGTTTCATCCAACTATAGGATTCGTCAGGCTTATGCGCGAATTCTGTCGTTGCTTCTTGTTTTTATATATGTTGAGGATTTCTAGTCGGCCAATCAGCCCCTTCCTACCAGCCAATGGGCATGCCTTTTATCAAACAAGGGATCTGTTTTAGAACTAGGTTAGTGGTTTTAGGTAGTCGTTCTCCTTTTTTTTTATACATATAAATATACCTATGTGCACAAACAATGCATATACATATACATATATACATATATATATATATATATATATATATATATATATATATATATACGTATGTGATCGTTTATGTATATTCATGTTTATTTAATTTATTTATTTGTTTTTTTTGTTTTGTTTTTTCCTATTGTTATTGTTAGTTTTAAAGCTATTTTGTATCGCTATCCTAGAGTAAGTTTTATTTTGTGAACACAGTTGTTTGCTATTTACCGCCTACAGTTTAATAGATTTTGAGGTTCTTTAAAGTACAGGATAGAAAATTTTTCATGGAGGCATAATTTACATGGGTCGTCTAAATGTCTGCATGTGGTAGCTTGTCTCATTATTTTCCATTCGACTACCGGCGAATGTCCGCTTTCTTTGAGTTCCCAGTATTTATTCGCTAGTGTTGTTTTTATACGGTGTTTTTTATTTTTGAATGTGCTTAAAAAAAAAAGGAGAACGACCACCTAAACCCACTAACCTAGTTCTAAAACAGATCCTTTGTTTGATAAAATGCATGCCCATTGGCTGGTAGGAAGGGGCGCGGTGGATACTAGAAAGCTGATTGGCCGACTAGAAATCCTCAACATATATAAAAACAAGAAGCAACGACAGAATTCGCGCATAAGCCTGACGAATCCTATAGTTGGATGAAACGCAGAATATTCAGTGTAGCTTAATCGCCATATATATTTTATAAATTACTATATATATATATATATATATATATATATATATATATATATATAAGAATAACAGTATAGTTACATTCCAAAATCCAAATATTTATTTTTCATGCAAGACAGCTCCTATAGCATACTAAAATTTCAGTACATTTTTTAGCAATCCGTTTCGTAATGCATCAACATCCTGTTATTATTATGTCGATATCGCCCTTTTCTGTGCACATACTCTTCGGAAAAATGAGAAATTCCTTGGTTAGATTTTTAAAAAAATGCATGACAATGTAATGCTGCAAGAAGAAAGAAATTCATAGAAGATTCCAACTCGTGTGTTTGTTCCGGCAGCCATTTTTGTTCATATTTTTAAACTAGATAGGTTTTATTCAACGTATGAATTTAAGTGTTTTGTAAAATGTTATATATTCTACAAAGAAATTACTTACTATTATTATAATCTGTTGGATTGGTATACATAAACAGTGAAATATAATTGGAAAACATATTTTACAAAAACAACATATACACTGCTGGTTAAAAATTTAAGACCACTTAAAAATCTTTTAAAAGAACTTTTTTTGGGGGGGATAGATTTTTAGCTTTTCGACTTATGATTACCAATGCTACAAGCTAAAAGGTTATAGAAACAAAAATCTACATTCCAAAGATTTTTTTTTTAAATTTAAATTTTTATTTAATTAGGCTTTTTACACATGATCAAAATTATAAGACCAGAGACAAAAATTCTATTAAATTGTACAAAAAGAATATGAAAAGTATATAAAAATATTCAACAATCAAACTTAATAATAAGTACTACCTCCACTGTTTTTGATGACTTCAAAAATTCTTTGGGGCATGCCAGAAATAAGGGTGTCTATTAAAGTGCAGGGGATCCTTCTCCAGTTTTTAAAGATGGCTTTACAAAGTTCAGTTTTTGTTGAATATTGTTTGCCATTTCGATAAACCTCTCCTATCATCCATCCCCAAATATTTTCAATTGGGTTCAAGTCCGGTGAGCATGCAGGATTCCCAAGAGATTGACTCCATTTAGAAAGCTCAAGATCCGTCTTGCAGTGCGGATTGCAGCATTATCCTGTTGGAATAACCATCCATCCCCACACCAACGATGACCCTCCATCATCAAAGATGCTTTTTGTAGCATGCTAACATAACCAGCTCCTGTCTGACGACCCTGCACCACCTGGAGCTTCATCGTCCCTCTGTAAGAAAAGGCAGCCCATACCATTACGGACCATTCACCACTATTACGTGTGGAAAAAATTTCAAGGGGCATATTTTTGTCATTCCAATATTGCTGGAAGCCATCAGGACCATCTAAATTGAATTTTTTTCTCATCTACTTCTCAACGTCCCAGGTTTGATATTCACGACCAAATCTTAAGTGGTCTACTTTTGTGACATGGAAGCAATCGAGGAATTTGTTTATGCTTTTTATTTACCATGCATTTTTTGTTGTAAGTGTCGTCTGATGGTTATTAGACTACAATCAGCATCTGTAACCGCCTTAATTTGACTAGAAGAAAGTCCTCTGTCATTCATAACAACCCGTCTGATTCTCCTACTCAATGCAGGAGAATTGGGGGTGGGCTATCAAAGGATTTTGCTTTTCCATAATTCTCAGTGTTCTTTAGAAAGTTGCAAATAAGAGTTTTACAGCGAGTTAACTTAGCTGTGACAAATCTTGCTTATAAAATCCTAGAATTTGAGAGCGCTCAACTTCGGTTAGTTTTCTTGCTTTAGGCATGGTAACACCTTTACACAGTGATTGCTAATCTCTAACTGAACTAAAAACATTAGAATTACCATAAGTCTAACAATTTATACCCTTGGTCTTATAATTTTGATCATGTGTAAAAAGCCTAATTTAATAAAAATACAAATTTTTAAAAAGATTTTTTTGGAATATACGTTTTTGTTTCCATAACCTTTTAGATTGTAGTATTAGTAACCTTAAGTCGGAAGAGTTTAAAATCTATCCTTTTAAAAAAGTTTCTTTTTAAAGATTTTTAAGAGGTCTTAAATTTTGGATCAGCAGTGTATACTAGGCTGGGTGCCGAGCATTGCTTGGGTGTGGGTTGAGCAAAAAAAAAAAAGAAAAAGTGGTAGTAGGCAGGCAGGCTCGAACCCGTACCACGAAGGATGAGAAGAACGTAAGAATAAAACGAGACGTCTTTGCCGTTGCATCTATCGCCAAACCGGAAGTGACGAAGGTTTAAATGAAGGCCAATCAATCGAAAAGAGGGAATGACATTCGAAAATATCGGCGAAAAAAAGTGATCCTCCTTGTAGAAAAGTGCCCAGTTGAGGGTGAAGGAATTAATGTTTTTTGCCAATTTTTCGATATTTGTCGTCCGAAGGGCAGCGCTTCAAAACGATACCGATCTCGTGAAAATCCGTCGCCTCTGTCGAAAATTTAAGGCAGACATACATACATACATACATACATACATACATACACTTAAACAGACAGGTGAGATTTATATTATAGATATAGATATCTCTTTAAAGAAAATATAGATATGATTAATATAACAACGACACGCACGTATCTACAATATGCGTTAATTTGGTACCATATATACTCGGTCATATAGACACCCTCCTCCATGCAACCCCTATATAACAAAGGTTCACTTATCAGTGCAGGTGACCGTAAAACTACAATTGCAAATTACTTTGGATTTCTATGCAGTCGTGGCTGACGGAACGAGAGCATGCTATAATGTATAATAAAAATAAATAAAGCGTTTCGTTCGTAATTCCATGCAGATTCCCGAGTTCGACAGAAAGATTCTCGGGTTCAACAAGTTACACCTGAAGATTACATCAACTGATAAGTTGTGCGATTACACTTAAGTAATCAAAACAATTCAAATAATATGAATTGATATTGATTGAGATTGTCGGGCTGGCTTCCTCATCTTGGTTGTTATAGTCACAACGTTTCGGCCGTTTTACCCTCCAGCCTTCAGCAGGTGTTTTGTATCGAACTGGGGAACCGTTTGTTAGGAGTTTCGAACCCAACCCTTTATTATTATTACGGGGGTACCGTGTTCGGACTCCAGCTAGGGACATAGTTGCTGATTCTCTGTTTTGAATGTTACTTTTTTTACTGCTTTTGTTCAGGATTGAACTCAGCGCCTTTGGGTAACTGTAAACTTTGATACAACGTCTAGGACAATTCTTAGCTGGTTTTTGTTAATGTTAAACCTATGTTGTTATTAAAGGTTTTCTCTCTCTATCAGAGGTGTCCAAATTGCATTCAGCTCGATGCTTGGTTTGCTTAGTAGGTTGTTATGTCTGAGCATGTGAGCTGTTTCTTTAAGTTTTCTCACTTTCCAGTGGGTGTCTCTGTTTATTATTTTTGCTTCATCCCATAGGGGGCGATGATCCCCCCTCTCCATCCAGACATGGTTGGCTATACCCGATTTTTCCGTCTCCCCTTTAGTTACCGCTTTTCGGTGTTCTTCCACCCTTACTTTAAGAGGGCGGCATGTTTCACCCTTGTAAACCTTTCTGCAACTGCATGGAATGGAGTATATGCAGTTCTTGGTCATAGTGAGCTGCCGAGGCTCAGCATGCCACCCACTGAGCAGGTACCTTGTGGATATAATAAACCCATTAGCAGGCAAGTCAGCAACACATGTAAAGAATTCTGCCCACTTCACGGAACTGATCAAGGGAGCACCCATCAGAACGATTAGTAAACGCAAACGTTTAATAAGAATAGGGAATAATAAATAAGCACACAAACAACTTTTTATCATACATGCAGGAGTTGGAAAAATTACATTGAGTGCATTGCCAGAAATGGTGCGAAAAAGGTACGTTCTCTTTACCGTGCTAGAAAGCTACTAACGCCCGAAAGTATCCTGTACCTCTATAAGGTCACCATTCGCCCATGTATGGAGTATTGTTGTCATATTTGGGCTGGTCTCTCACTCCTAGACAGGGTTCAAAATAGAGTCGCCAACCTAATAGGTCCTGAACTGTCATCTAAGCTTCAGCCTCTGTCCCATCGACGAAATGTAGCATCCCTCCGCCTGTTCTACAAGTATTTCAATTGTGAATGCTCTGACGAACTGCAAGCACTTGTGCCTCCTCGACGTAAGTACTCCCGACAAACCCGACAAGCAGCAAAATTCCACCGCTTCACAGTTGAGATCCCTAAATGTAAGAGAGCCTTCTACTCCAGTAGTTTCTTCCCCAGAATCGCTAGACTTTGAAACTCCCTTCTGAGTTCCTGCTTCCCCAACTGTACTGACATGCTGAAGTTCATGTGTAACGTGAACCGATATCTTGCTGCCCAACTCCCCATATAGTACCCCTGTAGCTTATGTCCCTGATAGTAGCCCCCTACAGCAAGGTGACAATGTGCCTTGTTTGGGGTGAAATTGCAATAAAAAAAAAACAATACCGAAAGACAAGGCATTAATACGGAGTGTTCTTGTTAATACATTTGCTAATTTATGTCCGTGTTCTGTTTTCCTTGTAATCCTTTAAACAGGTTTATAACATACACACACACACACACACACACACACATATATATATATATATATATATATATAAATATATATATATATATATATATATATATATATATATATATGTTTTTGTTTTTTTTTGTTTTTATTAGGAATGGAAACAACGAATGCCGCCGTTGTGGCTAAATATGAGCATCACGTGACCGGGGATGTTGCCTTCGCCCTTGAACAGTACTTTGCCGTGACGCAAGATCTTGAATTCTTACAGTACGAGAGAGGAGCCGAACTCGTGGAAGCTATCGCCGATTTCTGGGTCTCCAGGGTTGTACATGACGAAGCCACAAACAAATTCGTCATCAGAGGTCAGTTCTCAATTTGTAACTATTACTTTCTTTATTTCTCACGCCGTTTCGGCGCATGTGCTCTCCAGCCTCCTTTGTGTATCTTTTTGTCTTAGTCCAGTGTTTCCCAACATTTCAAATATGGTGGCCCATCAATAAAGAAACGACCCGAATCGCTAAAATATCTTACATATATATATATATATATATATATATATATATATATATATATATATATATATATATATATATATATTCAGTTTTTTTTTTTTTGTATAACAAACTGCCATATATTGCGATTATTGAATTGTAGATTATTGATTTGTGAAGTGACAGAAAGATTGTCTATAGTTATTTTTTTTCCGGGAATTAATCCCTGTTTTAGTCACGTAAGTTCGTTCGAAGTTGTATTCGTGTTCTACGAAACGTTTGCTTATTCTCAAAGCAGAGAAAGAAGAAAAACAAAGTCAGATTCGGAATTCTTCTTGACAATCATCGTTGTACTTAAGCTTCTTCTTTTCCTCCACTCGTTTGTTTCTACCCATATCAGCCGTCGTATTTTTCTTTTTGTCCTCTCCCCAACTGACAGCAACATCACGTGCACAAGATAAATTTCACTGCCATGCAACAAAATAAACGTCTTTTTCTACGACCACCTCGAACCATGATAACACCTAAATTTGCATTTATCGTCTTATTTTTCGTATCGGACGGATTTCAGGTTCGAATGCCAGAACTTCTCTGCAGAGGGCTCACGCCAACGATGTCCGCTTATTGCTGTGGTTCTCCGCACCATTATTACAGTAACTACACATTTCGTAAATTCATAATTCAATTGGTGACACTATGGCATTTGGGGTCGCGACCCATAGGTTGGAAACCACTATATTAGTCGATAAGCTTCCATGAATTCATAAACAAAACCTTATAACTAATTTACTGGTATAGACTGCTTTCATTATTTCATCCCTGTTTTTCATTTCGTATGATAAGGGTTGCTGAAATGGGCAGATTATAAGTTAAATGATGAAGAATATTATGAGAGGATTAAAAATTATGACTGTAATGAGCACAGTTTGAGTTCTTATGTGGACGGTTTATCACAGATATTTGTTGATATTCGATTTGAAGATGACCATGTCGCAATCCGAAAGAAAGCAGTCCTGGAGGTAACAAAGGTAGTTTCAATCCTCTCATTATATTCTTTATCGTTCAGCTGACACTCTGTCAGTCTCATTAACTCTTGTAATCGAATGTTTTAGCCTGGGTAAATGATACTTCGTAAGTAAATAAAAGCATTATCTCATTTATGAAACTTATCATGGCTGTCTGTCTCCATTTTTTCAAACTGTGTCTCATCTGAGGTGTGCGAGGCAGTTCAAATGAGTGTGTGTGTGTGTGTGTGTGTGTGTGTGTGTGTGTGTGTGTGTGTGTGTGGACCGTTTTATAGGTCTTTACCAGTTTTCAAATAAGTGCCAAGAGGTCAAAATTGAAAGAAATGAGAACTTCGCAAGCGTAAGTAGACTCTTCTAAACATGCACAAATATATATATATATATATATATATATATATATATATATATATATACATATATATATATATATATATATACTTTTATACGTTAATCTTAGTTTGTTTTTAGTTGTTGGGTTTTTTTTTACTATTTCTAATCTAATTGACAGTGGCTGATATAGTAACGTCTCAGGCAGGAGCATTATATGTTTCGTTTTCAATTTTAGCTGATTGCACCCAAGTCATATTTGCTTTTACTTTTGAAATCATGACAATATATTGGGTACAATATAATATGGAATAATCCATAGAGAATTGGCCCTGTAATAAATACAAAATTTGCATAAATTAAAATATTATACTTAGGTATATTTTACGACCGAGCAACGCCGAGCAACGCCGAGCAACGCCGAGCAACGCCGGGCGCATTTAAAATTACAATATATTGGGAACAATATAATATGAAATAATTGATAGAGAATTGACTCTATAATAATAAATACGAAATCTGCATAAATTAAAGTATCATATTTAAGCCTATTTTACGACCGGGCAACGCCGGGCTCCCCTGCTAGTATGATGTAAATAGAATTATGTTAAAGAGATCAGCTATCACGGCATTCGTCGCTGTAGCTCGACCATGAAGAAGAAAATGTCTCTAACTCACTGAAGAAGGTCAGTAGTTGACCGAAATATTTGATTTATATTGTTTACAGTTATTGAAAAAAGCTTTTAGCATCGAATTTGGTTTTAGAAAATATTTCTTATATTTTCAATTCTACAGTGCTTACCCTTACACACGTACCAGCTAGATAGATAGATAGATAGATAGATAGATAGATAGATAGATAGATAGATAGATAGATAGATAGATACTATTTTCATTTATTAAAAGAAAATCTCTTAGCAGTGTTACGATACGACCCTCGACGATTCCAAATTAGAATATATTCCCGATTACGTATCGTGTTAATAAAAGTAAAAAATGGAATATGCCGGTCGTGGAACCGGCTATTGATGTGACGTCTGAATAAAAATGGACAAACGAAAGAAATTCTTTTGTTTTTTTTGTAATTTATTCATTTATTTATTTAACTTCGTATAGCCATTTAATTTGCTCCACATTTTAATAAATTGTAAATAATTACTTTATTATATTGCCGAAAACACGGCACAACAATACCAAATGAAAATCGGCTAGTGTTGTGTTCGGAGAAAGTGTAGTGTCGGGATCATTAGATACCATAAAACAATGGAAACAAGCTCATTGTATTGTAAATACAATTTATTTGCGGCAAAAGCCTTAAAATATTTACAGAACGATATTCAGTCTACAGCGACGCCGCCATATTGGCTTGGGTTTCCTCATTAGAACTCTCTAGTCATTTTAAAGGTCTATAAAGGGCGATAACTCTTACTTCCTTTATTTAGAGTTATTTCCCATTTTATTGCTATAACAGCTAGTAAGAAACAAAGTTCGATATGTCAGCTTAAATGCTATTTCGGTATTAGTTTGAATATCCAACACTATACTATTATATGTTAGATTTTAAGTATTCAAAAAAGAATAAATTGCAAATAAGTACGTTATAATGTTACCAATAATACGATATAACAATATCAAATGGAAATTGGCTAGCCAGAATTAAAGTTCGATATGTCAGCTTGAATGCTATTTATGCATTTACTTGAAAATTAAACAAGATTACAGTATATGTTAGAGTTAAAAGTATTTTTAATAAATTGTAAACTAGTATTTTATTATTTTACCAATAACACGGTACAGTAATACCAAATGAAAACTAGCTAGTCTGAATCAAAGTTCGATATGTCAGCTTAAATACTATTTACTTTGAAAATACAATATTATACAAATATACAAAGTTTAGATTTTTAGTAAGGAGTAATAATCAAAGTTCTATATGTCAGCTTAAATGCTATTAAGATCCAACATTGGAAATCTCACAACATAACTTCATATGTTAAACTGGGCGTTCTTTGTTCTTTTTTCGGACTATTTTTGGATCGATAAATGAATGACTCATCTAAAAATGGCCGAGAATTTATATATTTTTGCTTGTTTATTTGTTTGCTCGTCTGTTTGTTAGTTTGTTTTATTTTCCTGTGATCGCTGAAAAATAGCGGCCAGGTTCCGTTTAAATATCGATTTTTTTTTTCACGTCCTCAAAACAAATGTTCGACTCATGATATGGATTATCGGATCGATTTATTTAATTTCGCGTTTATACTGGAGGTGTTTAAAAGAAAATTAAATATTTAGATTGCCTTAGTTATGTAGAGAAGAAGCTCTTGTTTGATCTCAATGTCTAACGGCATATCAACCCTTTTTAAGAAAATTTTGATGCCGAATCGCAATACCTATATACCAATAATGTGCGTATAGTCCTGCTGCCACATCCAGGGTCTGTCAGCG
>NC_136513.1:34358330-34543330 GCF_053919585.1 Euprymna scolopes
GGGGAGGTAATTGTCATGGCTTTATTTATTATTTGATTTACGAGTCTAAGGGCGGTAATTGGTTTAACTTAATTTATTAGAAAAAAAAAATCTATTTTTACTAATGAGTAATTTTTAATGATTTAAGGTGGTTTATATTTATTAAATTTAAACCAACGTTTATGATTACACGATAGAATCTCGTGTCTTGAATTTACTAGTTTGGTTGTGCTTTTTATATCTTCATATTTTAAAATTTTTAGGGTTTCTTTTGTACATAATGTACAAAATTTATCTCCTGGTTTATATGATTTGCAAGTCTCAATTATTTGCCATTTTAAGTTGAAAGAAATATTGTTATTTTTTAGTTGCCAAATATAGTTGGATAGAGTAGTTTGGTTTGATAGAGAGTTATTTTTAAAAGAATGTTTGTGCGTTGAAATTCTATGTTTTATTGGGCCAGATGTGGAACCAATATATACTACCTCTTGATTATTATGATTATTTTCCGTTAGGTCTATTGTTGGATTATAATGTGGTGGGTTGGTTAATAATTGATCGGTAGATTGATTTAAGTTGGTGTTATTATTTAATCTGGTAGTTGAGTTATGGCTGTTGATAGGTTCTTGTATATTTGGAGTTTTTGATACTGTGCAGCTATAGATAACATTTTTAATTTTACATGAGCCTTGTAGGGGACATTTATTTTTTCTTCTACAGTTACAGTCCGATGTATTTTGTATAGTTGCATTTTGTAGTTTATTAATTTTATTATTATTAGAGCTAATTATTTTCTGATGAAGGTTGGGCATAGTAGAGTAAGAGACTTTAATTGTGTTCTTATTGAAAATCTTATTATATATATGTACCAGTGGTGAAAAAACCGGACTAGAGTGCTCAATGTGTAGCCAGAGCAGTATATAGGAAATTTATTACTGTGTCCAGAATGAGTTTACATATTGTTTCAGCTAGAGGAAGATCCTCAAAGAGAGGAAATATCCAACTAGCATGGTCAGAGTCCATCTATGAATTCTGACGATGCTAGTTGGATATTCCCTCTCTTTGAGGATCTTCCTCTAGCTGAAACAATATGTAAACTCATTCTGGACTCACAGTAATAAATTTCATATATATATATATATATATATATATATATATATATATATATATATAATGAACTCTCCCCCATCGATTTTTGACGTATACGGTTCCGCCACAACAACCAAGTTGCTCGGAAATCCACACAGATGATTTGTTTATAGTGGTGAAGGCTTTGTGTAAAACCATCCATACTTTCTTAGTATTACTGCTAACCTCCGTCGGTGCATATAGCTGCCACAAGACAGAGTATACAGTGGACCGCAGATTTTTAAATCAGAGTTTCCTTCTCCTAGATGCATGTCTTAACGAATACTGAGGGTGCATCTCTCCCAGTGAAATAATGGGCCTCCAGATACCAAACTGGAAATTTCTATGACTCGGCACGGTACATACAGCGCTTGACCCCTTCCCAAATGGTCACCCATCTGGTACTGGCCAGGCTCAACGTTGCTTAACTTCGGTGATCTGGCGAGAATCAGTGTTTCAATGTGATTGTGCCGTGTGTGTGTATATATATATATATATATATATATATATATATATATATATATATATATATATATATATATATATATATATATATATATATCCTGATTCTTTGGGGGGGTACAGAAATTAAATATCGCAATCATAAAAGAAAGACTTATAATTCATGATTAAAAACGTTTTACAATAAAGTAAAAGGGGTGAAGAAGAGAAGAGATAAAAAAGACGTGAGTCAGCTGACCGGTTTCGCCCTTGCTTTCTCAAATCTGTATCAAGGGATTTAAAAAAAAATGGTGCCGAAAATATGTACAATTTAAAATGAAATTCCGTTGTGTTTCGTTATGTTTGGAGGATAACAAAAGAAAAAAATTGAGGACAGCAATGTTATATTACTCAAAAATCGAAAATATGTACAATTTCAAATAAAAGTATGTTGCGTTCCATTATGTGTGGGGCGAAAAATGGGGAAAGCGATTAAAATAAAGCAACGTTATATTACTCGAAGATCCTAGAGACTAATCACGCTCAAACCCAAGAGACATTCTCTCTGTTTACAGAGAGAAAGTTTTCTCAACCAAACGTGAACAGTCTTCAAGACCTTTAAATGGAATAATGAGTGAGCACGAATCAAATTATTCCATTTAAAGATCTTGGAGACTGTTCACGTTTGGTTGAAAAGGCGTTCTCTTTGTAAACAGAGGGAATGCCTCTTGGGTTTGAGCGTGATTAATTAGTCTCTAGGATCTTCGAGTAATATAACGTTGCTTTATTTTAATCGCTTTCCCCATTTTTCGCCCCACACATAATGGAACGCAACATACTTTTATTTGAAATTGTACATATTTTCGATTCCCCACTTTTTAAAAAAAAAATCCTTCGACACAGCTTAGAGAAAGCGAGGGCGAAACCAATGTTTTTAAAACATGAATTACAAAAGTCTTTCCTTCATGATTGCGATATATATAAATATATATATATATATATATATATATATATATATATATATAAGAACAAGTAGTTAATAAAACATGTTAAAAAACACTTTGAAAACGCGTTAAAAACATATTTAATTTTAAAAAGGAAGCACAAAATAAATTGATAGTCCTTAATCCGCGGAGTTTCAAAGAAATACTTTCCTTCTCATCAGAAGGTAGGATTTAGCAAAATGCAGGATCGGATTTTGCTTGCAAAAGTATTTGATGAAACTACAAGTAAGCCATAGATCTTACTTAGTAACAAATAGTGAAGCAGAGGGAATATGGTGAAGAAAAGGGTGTTTTCACATGAATGGATAGTCTGGTGAAGGGTAAAATATCCAATAACGGTAAAATCAAAAATCCAAAAAAGTTGGTTAAATTTCCATTTCCACAAGTAAAATCCAAGGGAATCGCGTAATTGGAAGATGGTCCAAAGTAATCCAAAAGGCAGAAATCCGTGGAATAATTCACAAATGGGTGCAAGGAAAAGGAAATGAGTTAAAATAATAATATTAAAAGGAAGATAAGATGTGCGTAGAAAAAAAGAATTTAAAACGGCTGTCAAGGCTGGTTTGATTTGGACCTTTATATATATATATATATATTGATCAGAATTATACAAATGAAGGCTCGTTGGAAAGGTAATGATCTGAATTGTGTAGTGGGCTATATGACATTTGTCCGAGAGCCTATTTTTGGCACTATTTTATAGCGATAAAATGTTTCAATCATAGTCACTTGTTTTCC
This sequence comes from Euprymna scolopes, assembly GCF_053919585.1. NCBI lineage: Eukaryota > Metazoa > Mollusca > Cephalopoda > Sepiida > Sepiolidae > Euprymna > Euprymna scolopes. Next base: position 34,361,621 of record NC_136513.1, read on the forward strand.
TAGTTTTGCATATGAATTACAAAATATTTGATATTTCTCCCAAATTTCTGGCCTTGATGGAGGAGAGACTAAAACTTGCTGCTATGGTTTTAAATGATCTGAAATAACAGCAAGGCGAGACTTGATTCCAAATATTTCTCATATGTTATATCTTCCCTCTTTGGTTTTCATACATAAGGTAAATTTCGCAGTTCCTAAGGATTATTTGATACTGGAGATATTCATAATCGTACCAGCGAAGCATTTTTAGGGTGTTGGGAATGGTCCTGTTGTCATAATTTAGATTCGGCAGAGAGCATGAGTTGTACATTGGCGCATCTCCGATCTCGCTTGTTGAACATTGTGTCACTTTCAGACATGATAGACGGCTCCTATTGTTCTTGGATTTGTACACAACTAGTAGATGGTCTGCAACAAAAAAAGAAAGCCGGTTTTCATCAAACGGAAATGGAATCATTTTTTTTTTCTATGGCAACAATTTTATCATTCCACCCTGCAGAATTGTCTGCAATTGGATAAATTATTCATTACTGGCGACACTCAAAATACAACTACCAAATACTTAGCACTTCTACACAATCATAGCTGACGGTCCAAGAGCATGCTACTCCCGTAAATTTGTGAGTTCAACAAGATACACCTGAAGGGAGGGGGGTTACATCGATTAAAGCGTTGTGAAAATAACACTCAAGATGAGAACAGTAGTCTGAGATATCCAACTTCAAGTCCAACATAAACAAACTCCTGACAAACCGCCCCCTTAAGTAAGACACTCTATCAAAACCCCCAATACTAATGATTACTACAATATTATCTCATTGATTACTGTACACGCAATAACCCTTATCCCTGAGTGGCCTTCGGGCCTTGATAAGTGGTGACCCCCATGTAAAAAAAAAAAAAATAAGTTAATTAATTCATATACATATTTATTTTTGAAGAAAGAAAGTGTGAGAACTCTGGATAATTGCACATGATAACTTCCCTTTAATTTGTTTCAATTAGTAAGAGAAAATGTCTCCATTCAAAGAGTTTTCATGGTCAGAATAAAACATTGAGACGAAATCAACATAGGCAAAAAGCTAATCTAGTTTAGTATTAATCAAATTGAAATGGACGCAATGACACGACTGAGATCAAAACACTGTGAGTCGAGCCACGGTCACTGTAAATAGAAGGCCGTTTCACTAAAAAGTTACGTGACATGCTAATGTCACAGAATAAAGTACAACATCCACAGTACTGACTGTAAAACTTATGCTCTCTACTGATCCAAGTTATGACAACAGGACCATTGCCAGCACAGGGCTTTTCCAAGCAACATTGTCGTTTTCAAGTCCAATGTAAACAAATTCTTGCTGAGTCGCCATCTTAAATAATCAAATTCTAGCCCATCACCAACATCATTACCGATCATCAGTGTTCTCTCATAGTCCACCAAACACTCATCTATTCCTTATCCTCGATTGGTTTTGGGCCTTGATAAGTGGTGACACTCTACTAAAAATGGCTGGTACTTGATGCCGTTGGATTTGAACATGTAGTCTGCATATAATCAGTCCTGTGATAATGTGTTCCACAGATGGAAAGTTTTGGGGGACAGAAACTCTGTCCATGGAAATCCTTTCATAATATTCTTCATCGTTCAACTGACAATTCATCTTGCTTATTAATTTGATAAGTGGTGACACATTGTTAAAAAAAAATAAATGAATAAAATTAATTAATTTGCTGTTTTACTTTTAGGTACAAAGGTCAAACAGGCGGATGTTATCCTGCTTGGATTTCCACTCATGATGGACATGCCGGAAATCGTGCGTCGAAATGACCTTAAAAGATACAGTCTGGTATGAATATTTGCATCCACTTATATCATAAGTGGCACTTTCTTTGCTTGCTTGCTTGTTTAATTGTTTGTTTGTTCTGTGCGTATTTTGATTTTCTTTTTCAAGGAAGCCAATTGCATGAAAACTTCTGCCTTAAAATAACACTGGTGTTATAGTACATTTTGATCTTAACCAAAATCCCAAAGAGCTATGAAAAATAATGATTTCTATGACTAGGCATTTTTTTAATGAATGATAAAAACCCATAAATATATATAGTATGTTAACATATGTTTTTTTTTTAAATAAATAACTTTACTTTTAATTTCTTCATACCAATAATATTGTAAGGTCTGCATTCATGCTTGAAATTCATAAAAAGGAAAATACATGTAATTTTAATTTATTCATACCAGTAATATTGGGAGGTCGGCATTTGTCTAGGACTGAAGGGTGTAGTCTATTATCTAAAATTCAGTTATCTTTATTATTATTATTATTATTATTATTATTACTACTATTATTATTTACTCACTAGAAGTAGTCACATAGGCTTTGAGAAAAACTTGTGGCATTCTTTGGAGTTTGAGTGACAACAAGTCTCCTCAGACTTCATCAATCCTCACTGGTCAGGTTTCACTTCCATTACGTCGTTTACATATGCCTGATTAGTTGCCAGCCGTAATGCTCTGCTAGTTAGTAATGACAAAACATCTCTGCACTTACTCCATTGTAGCAGATGAAATTGCAAATAAACACAAGCCTTAACAATAACCCTTGACAATTCTCGCTGCTAGAGTTTATGAACATACTTCCTTCCCGGCTTGTCCAATCAGAAGCCAGCTCTCAGTCATGTGACCAAGTTTATGAAAGGTTAAACTGGCAACACTCTCTCTCTCTCTCTCTCTCTCTCTCTCTCTCTTCGGATCTTGGACTGACAACAAGCAGCTTATTCTGCCTTGACAGAGTTCAAAATAGACTTTGTAGCTTACTGGGGGGGGGGGCTTTTTTCTTCCCTGCAACCTCTTTCCCACAGAAGAGACGTTGTGAGCCTGTCTCTGCTTTATCGTTATTTTCATGGCAAGTGCTCAGCTGAGCTTCAATCTATGGTCCCCCTCGCCAAACTTTCACGAAAAACACTCGTCTAGCCAAAACCACTATCAATAATTTCCCCACACTCTTTATCTGTGTCTAAACCTAAATGTAGATTCCATGAACAAAGCTTCTTTCTTAGAAGTGCACGCCTGTGGAACTCTCTTCCGATTGCCTGCTTTTCAGTTGACTACAATTTGATACTCTTCAAGTTGAACGTAAACAAATTCTTGATGAATCGTTCCCCTAAGTAATTCAATTTATAAAATTTCCACTACTTAATTGACTAATCTATACCCGTTAACCTTTATCCTCGATTGGCCATCGGGCTTTGATAAGTGGTGATTCCTGTGTAAAAAAAAAACACATAGAACGGACCTGTCGCCCTCAACTTCTCTCTTGGGACTCAATAGAACTCATAGGGCTCAGGGTTTTAACTAAGACGTGCATAAAAATAAGTCAACATGGCTATCCCAACACACAGTACACACTCGAACTCTCTTTCTCATCCTACAGCGCTTCGTGATGCATGTTTCTATTACTGACATCTAGGAGACAAATAATCCATCATGGCGATGGACAATAACTTTCAGCACACATACATGAACTTTTTCCCTATCTAATCTTTAATCCACATCTTCATGCAGGAACACTTTCCACTACTAAGCCTTTCAATATACAAGCCATACTAACAAGAATTTATATATTTATAAAAGTGAAATTGTGTGTGTGTGTGTGTGTGTTTGTGTGTGTGTGTTTGTGTGTTTGTGTGTGTGTGTTTGTGTGTGTGTGTGCGTGCGTTTGCGTGCGTGTGTGTGTGTACATTTCTTTATGAAACTAACTGAGTTTATGAAAGGTTAAACCGGCAACACACTCTCTCTCTCTCTCTCTCTCTCTCTCTCTCTCTCTCTCTCTTCCTCCTTGGATCTAGGACTGACAACAACTCCACGTGGAAAGGGCCAACAAATAATCCATCATAGCGACAGTTAACACATACATGAACTTTTCCCCTGTCTAATCTTTAATCTACGTCTCCACACAAGAATATTTTCAATGATTAAGCCTTCCACTATACAAGGTCCTGGATATGACCTTAAACTATATCCAATGGTGAGGGCCCCACCTTGCGGGCCTTGAGGAGTGTGGAGCCACCCTTTAATTGCCATTGCTCCCAGGTCCACTCTGACCCAGAGTGGTAGTACCTGTTAGGGTCCCAACTATGGGTTAAATAGAATCTGACTTAAAAAAAAATATATACTCCGTTAAAAATCGTTCCTCAAAATAACATGATTCGGCATTAAATAACCTGAAAAAGGTTGCTATGCCGTAAAACAAAAACAACCAACCAAATCCACTATACAAGTCATACTAACTTGGATAACAAATAAAGTTGTTTTTAAATGCTAGAATGAGATTTTCTTCTTATTCTCTACCATCCACCCCTAACTCTTGTAATCACACCTGCCCTCACCTCTTTTCCAATGGATTCTTTTAGGGTTAATAAAAACACTCAATTTTTGGGGACCGTTTTACCATATTTGTCCCAATCTTTCTATGTATGTTTATTTAGCAGTTTTGCATGGTGCAGAACTCAAATTTAAATATGTTAAAGCCTTGTGGACTTTTGGGGCTAAATGTGTGTGGGGGGGTGCAAATGATGGACTTAGTTATTTCTTTTTTTGCATGGTGCAGAACTCAAATTTACATATGTTAAGGCCTAAAACTACACCGTTTTGAGGAATTTGGGGCTAAATGGGGGAGGGGGGAAATGCTGAACCGACTCATATTTTTTTCTGCTTCGTTCACTGTGCACTAACGGGGGACCATGCAAGCTTCACTTGTTAATGTGGAGAAAATCGAGCTCCCCACAAAGGGGCACTCTAGATAGGAACAAAAATAAAAATTGTCTTAGTCATGAAGGATTTCTCCTACACTGACCGAGGACCGAAAAGATGAAGTGTAGCATCATAACAGATACTACACTGTAATCTTCGCCTAAAAGTCCATCCCTAGTGTCTTTTACATCCAGATATACTTTAAACACATAGTAACCAATGTATACACAAAGATATCGTTGTGTATACAGTTACTGTAAATAGCGTCACACTTTATTAATAAATAATTCAGTTTATTTCGATCCGTTCCAACTGTGGCTGAAACGCAAATTTGTATCAATGAGAACGTTATGTCTTTTAGTATTTTTTTGTTAGCTCCTTTCATCAAGTGACTTCATACCTCATCTGGAATGATTATCATATAAAAGACATTCGCAAGAACTCGTCTTCTACCACAACTGACAAAAACTTTCCTTGCTTCCTTCGTCTTCTGGGCGTCTGGCAGAATTTCCATAAACACAGTTTGTTTTCAAGTAACCAATTTTTATTAATAACGCTAATAATTTACAATACTCCCATAATATCCTTCATCATTAAACTGACCATTCGTCCATCTCATTAAACTCTATCCTCAAATAGTTGTTGGCCTTGATCATTAAATAAATATTTCTGATCAGAAGATGCTAAAAATTGTAAATTCATATAAATGAGCCTGGTTCGTCTGTTGACCTGCTTGATTCTGTTGTTTACATTGGTTCTTTTAGTTTTTCTTAGAATCAAGTGCATACAAGAGAGACGATGTGAAGGTTACTATGATTTGTCAGTGGAAGTGATGTTAAGGAGTCGACAGGATTCGAATTCGACACAACCAAGTCGTCAATCCACATCCTCATTGTTATCATAGCCACCACCCAACCATAGTTGTATAGTTATCTCCCTTACGTCAATTCGCTAAGACTATTAGTGAATAGACATAAGGGAGATAAATCATACTTATTTGATAAATCATTTTTTAAATGCATATAATTCGTTATAAAAAATTCTGTTTTCTACTTTGAGAAGTAGTATTTACTTATCGCCAAACACATCTCTCTCTTTCTCTCTCTCTCTCTCTCTCTCTCTCTCTCTCTTTCTCTCTTTCTTTCTTTCTTTCTGTCTGTTTGTCTCTCTCTCTCTCTTTCTTTCTTTCTGCCTGTTTGTCTCTCTCTCTCTTTCTCTCTTTCTGTCTGTTTGTCTCTCTCTCTCTCTTTCTTTCTTTCTGTCTGTTTGTCTCTCTCTCTCTTTCTTTCTGTCTGTTTGTCTCTCTCTCACTCTCTCTCTCTCTCTTTCTTTCTTTCTGTCTGTTTGTCTCTCTCTCTCTCTCTTTCTTTCTTTCTGTCTGTTTGTCTCTCTCTCTCTTTCTTTCTTTCTGTCTGTTTGTCTCTCTCTCACTCTCTCTCTCTCTCTTTCTTTCTTTCTGTCTGTTTGTCTCTCTCTCTCTCTTTCTTTCTTTTTGTCTGTTTGTCTCTCTCTCTTTCTTTCTTTCTGTCTGTTTGTCTCTCTCTCTCTCTCTCTCTCTCTACATATATATGTCAAAGACTGAAGGAGCCTGTTTATATATATATATATATATATATATATATATATATATATATATATATATATATATATATATATATATACGAGTGCCTTCAATAAATTTCCAGACTTTTTTTTTTGTACAGATGACCGACCAATTTTTTATGATTTCATGTGTAAATAAGCAGCTAGAGCATGAATTGGAATACACCCTACTAAAGTCTGATTGTCACGGCTGGTTACTTTCAAAAATGCAATCTGGACGTGAGGACACTTTAGAAGAATGATATGCAATAAAGTTCTGAAAATATGCCACAAAAAACGTATAGAATGCTTCAAACTGCTTTTGGACCATCTTGAATAAATCAGACATCAGTTTTTAAGTAGCATATAAAAGCAAAGAATCTATGAGGGATGATGAGAGGTGTGGGAAGGGTAAGATAGTCAGAACACCAAAGTTGATTGGCCAAATAAAGAATTTTATGGATAAGGACCGTCATGTGTCTATAGGTATAATAAGTGCACAGTTTAGTGTCCGCGTGGAAACTGTATACACAATTATTTATCAAGAACTGAAAGTGCGGAAGATTTGCATGAAGTTTGTTCCAAGGGTGCTCAGAAAAGATCAGAAAGAAAGATGTCATAACAGCAGGGAGATAGTTGATTCTCTGATGACCTGCGCTGAAAGCTGTATCTACTGCCATGGTCCAGAGACCAAGAGACAGAGTTCCCAGTGGAAGCATGCTGTCTCTTTTTGTTTTTTTTTGGGTTTTGTTGTTTTTTTTGGGTTTTTTTTACATAGGCATCACCACTTACCAAGGCCAAGAGGCCACTCGAGAATAAGGGTTAAAAAGTGTACAGTAGAAATTGGACAATATAGTAATCGTTAATAATGGAAATTCGATAAATTTGTAAACTTATATTGAACGGCTCATCAAAAACTTATTTACGTTAGACTTGAAGACAACAATATTGTAGTCAGCTGGAAAGCAGGAAAACGGAAGACAAGTCCATAGGCGTGCAGTTCTAAGAAAGAAGTTTTGTTCATGGAATCTACGTTTAGGTTTAGGCACAGATAAAGAGTGGGGATAATATTAGTGTTTTCTGCTAGATGGGTGCTTTTTGTGAAAATTTGGCGAGGGGGCGGACCATAGATTGGAGCTCAGTCGAGCACCTGCCATGAAAATAACGATAAAGCAGAGACAAACTCACAACATCTCTTCTGAGAGAAAGAAGTTACAGGGAAGAGAAAAGGACATTCCTTACGAGGCTACAAAGTCTATTTTGAACTCTATCAAGGCAGGATAGGCTGTTTTTAGCAGCTCCTGCCCAAATGTGGCAACAGTACTCCATCCTTGGACGTACTTGGCTCTTATATAGATAGAGAATTGCATCAGCAGTGAGATATCTACTGGATCGATAGAAGGATCCCACCATTTTTCCAGCGGATTTAATGTATGTATTCTATTTAAGATCAGGAGTAAAGGTCAAGCCCAGAAGCTTGTCAAAACTTGAGGCCTCCCCAAGATGAGAGCCATTCATTTCAATTGATGCCAGATGGGGATCAGAGCGTTGATGATGTAAAAATAAAAGCTTGGTTTTTGATGCATTAAAAGTAACCAGCCACCTCTTTCCCCATTGTACCACTTGCTCAAGATCAGAGGAGAGAGAATCGGAGAGAACTTGGTCGTTTACGGTCTTAGATGTGCTACCATAGATAGCAGTGTCATCAGCATAAATGTCTATGAATGATGTAAGGATGTGATTTGGAAGATCATTAATGTAGATCAGGAAGAGAGTTGGGCCTAGGATGGACCCCTGAGTGAATCCAGCATTAATACTGTGAACTTCTGATTTCTGCCCATCAACCACTACTCTTATGAACCTATCAGAGAGAAATCTATATATCTATATAAGTGAACGTGTGTGTGTGTGTGTGTGTGTGTGTGTGTGTGTGTGTGTGTGTGTGTGTGTGTGTGTGTGTGTGTGTGTGTGTGTACATTTCCCTACACAATAACTGTAAATTTTAAGTTTTCAGACTCAAAATTTGATATACAGGGTACTGAGATTTGGGAAAATCTTTGTGATCGGTTTTCGGCCAGAAATTTGGCTGTTAATAATAGGGGTCAAAGTAAAAAAAATTTACCATTTTTTTTTTTACTCAAGATACACCTCCAAACACCCAGACAACGCCAGGCTAAAATGCTAGTCATTTAATAATTGAGAACACATTTGAAGAGTAAATTCACCGGAATACTATGTTGAGATTTTAAGGGAGTTCAGGAAGAGATTCCATTGGAAGAGACCAACATCTTCAAATCAGGTCAATGGCATTTCCACCAGGACAATGTACCAGGACAATGTACTCCATCCTTCTAACAGACTATTTGACAAAGATGAGCATCGAGGCAGTTCCTCACCTTTCCTACAGTGCAGACCTTGTTCCTTGCGACTTTTGGTTATTCCTTAAGCTCAAGGAAAACCTTAGAGGCTGTCATTATGAGATAATTGAGAAGATGAAAGAGTATGTGACAAAGGTCATTAGCATACTCACACAAGAGAACTTCCATGGAGTTTTCCAGAAGTTGGTAGAATGGTACAATAAGTGCATTGCAGCCAGAGGAGATTACTTCAAAGGGGACTAGTGTGTACTATTAATAAAAGTACCCATACGAAAAACGTCTGGAAATTTATTTAAGGCACTTTATATATATATATATAAATATATATATATATATTATATATATATATATATATATATATATATATAGAGAGAGAGAGAGAGAGAGAGAGAGAGAGAGAGAGAGAAAAGTGAACGTGTCTGTGTCTGTGTGTCTGTGTGTGTACATTTTCCTATGCAATAACTCTGTCAATTTTCAGTCTACAGCCTCGAAATTTGATGTACAGGGTACTGAGATTTGGGAAATCTTTGTAATCCGTTTGACAGATAATTCAATAGATTGATAATAATCAATTGATAATTGACAGAAAATGCTGCCTAAATATACACAATATATATATATATATATATATATATATACTAGGTGGTCGTAAAATAAGCTTAAATATGATATTTTGATTAATGCATTCATTGAGTAGAAAGTTATTGACTGTTACAAGTATTTTTTATGGAAAATTGGGTAAAATTCCATTTTTCTTACATGTTATAAAGTAGACGATGAAGAGTTCACACACAGAGGACATAATTCGGAATGCATATTTTAGATTACATGTTAATGGCGTGCAATATTTGTAGAACAATTGCTATTGTTTTTAGTAAAAAAAAAAGTCTATCACTGTAGACTACAATATTGCATGCCATAAACATGCAATCTAAAATATGCATTCTAATCCCTGTGTGTGAACTCTTCACCGTCTACTTTATAACATCTAAGAAAAAAGCAGTTTTACCATTTTTCCATAAAAATTACGATAATCGACATGACAATTAATCAGTTACATTGGTTTTGCTTAAACGACATATTTGGGAAAAAATCGATTAATCGACTATCTGCACAAGAACCCGTTTATATTCTGTTGAATTCCATCTCTCTAAAATATTTTTAGGTGTTTATTCAAATTGGCACATATGGCAGAAACAGAAAAATAAAATACAAAAATATCTGTATGATGCATGCACCAGTTATAGAACAACGATGAAATATTCTAAAAATCACATAATTTGATCACGTAGTGTTTAATAATATTATTATCATTATTATTATTATTATTATTATTAAAGAAAATCAAATTTTTCAACTAAGTTAGTTGTTGTGTTTTTCTTCAGCCATTATTGAAATTTGACTAAATAAATAAGGGGTAAACAATTCAAATCGAAGTGTTGCGGTCAATATCAGTCTTATGTTCAATACAGTTTATTGGTAAATTTTGATTTTCTTTAGTTAAAAAAAACTATTTGATCGATTTATGTAATTTTTGGAATATGCCACCTGTGGGGATTCACAAAGAAAATAATAAACTCTCAACCAGATGTTTACTTGTCAGCTGTCAACGACAAAGTGTGTAAACGCGTCACTACGCATAGGCTCGATACACCCATCCGGTCAAAGAGAGAAAAATAATAAAAATTAATCCACCAATAGGAGCGGGCATGATAAAAATAAAATTAAACAACCAACATGTCTATTGGAACCGATAAGAAGAGATAAAAACTCAGGATTTTTTGTAAACTAAACGGAAGAGAAACGAGACACCAAGGAAACAAGACACGGGTGCAGTCAAGCGAGAAGTCACTCGCTTTCACTCTTAAAAGATGGCAAACACTCCTCTTTGTGACTGCTACTCGACCAACAAAAAGAACAAGGAATAAGTACTTTTTATGAACATTTTCCTTCTTTTTCTCCGTTTATTCCACTGCCTTACTTTGTATTATTTTGAAAGGTGACGGCACATGAAAATGAACCTTTTCAAAGATGCACATTCAATCTAGTCTTTTGTTGCAACAGGAATTTTATCATAACGTCCAATGGAGGTTATCCCATTGCACGACAAGAAGGGAAAAAAATGAAAAAATATTACGATAAACAATTTTTTTTTTAATAAATGGAAAGGTAAATAAGGGAAGAAAAGATATAGTCAGTTTTATGTTCACCAATAACAGTGTCTGCCAAATTAGTTCCTCTGGCGGTTCTCAAAGAACTCCATTAACAATATTGTAAGGGACAGTAGGGGTAAGAATATGGGTGCAGTCAGGGCTTACTGTGTGTCAAAGAATTTAAATAAAACACGTCAACACTTAATCTTTTTAAAAGAGGGTGTATCTAAATTACCTCCCTTGCGCCATTAACTTAAATGTTCTCATTCGAGAAAATTTCAATCCTCTTGGTCCTATAATCCAAGAAAATAATGCAAATCTTCTGTGGTGTAATGTATTTCTATAGAAGATTTCTTGGTTCCTTTTGGCGTGAATTCTAATGCCTCACTGGAGTTCTAGGCCTTAAAATAGTTCTTTCTTCCTCAGTGAAGAGGTCGTTGTAATTTCGTTTACAACTGATTTTTTAACAGTCTTTTCTGACTAATTCTGTGTCGTCTTCCTTGACGAATCCCGATTGAAGAAAAAGAAACCAAACCACTGGTTTCTCTTGTTTAAACTTGCGATTTTTAACGTCTTTTCTCTTGATGTGGGATAGCGAGCCGACTTCTTTTTCTCTTGTTCAAACTTACGATTTTTAACGTCTTTTCTCTTGAGGCGGGATAGCGAGCCGACTTCATTCCGGTGTTCAAAACTTCCAACAAAATATATAAATCGAAAGACATGCATTCAACACATGATAAAACAAGTAATAGCAGCACAAGATACACCAAGAAAAGGGGGGTAAAGAAGGGGAGGGAGAGAGAAGGAAAGACAGAAGGTGGAAAATAAAATTTCTAAAGTTGATGATAAAAGTTATTCGAGCATTTAAGCTCATAGTTTGTCTTGTGTTAAATGAAGGTTCTATTTCATGCTTTTTTATATTGTAATACGCAACAAAGCTATACAGCTTCGTTCTGTGATGAGAACGTACATCATACAGACTTTTCGGTGCTCCTATCTTATAATAATGAAAAAATAAAATACTGAATTTCAAGTGAACCAAATGGTACCTACGTGATAGCCAGGTCTCAAATAGTAACATATCCAAAAATTATGAAAAACAATGATGTAGAAAATAATTATTAATGAAAAAAGAAATTTGTGAAATGAAATGAAATCACCGTTAAACTTACTAAAAACAAAGAGATAAGTTGACAGGGGGAGATAATTCAGTTCTGTTGCTTACGTAATGAGCGTAATTCAAAATGTCAGACAAATTTATTCTCCATCTAAACTTTATTGAAAACTGTTTTTCATTAAAATCATTTTTCTACCTTATCGTTTTTCCATAATTTTTGAATATGTTACTATTTGCAACATAACAATTACGTAAGTACCATTGTTATGATAAGGGACAGACCCCAGTAAGTAAGAAAGCAAAACTAGATAAGTTTGAAAATTATATTAGGAAAAGGCTAGAATCGAACCCAGTAGGCAAGTGTTAAAAGATAATACATGTTGAAATCCTAGGAATGCAGAACGATTGGCATTGTTCTCGCAAATAACTAAATATTATTTATGTTACAGATAGAGCGATTTTCCATTCTTTTAGAAATAACTGGATATTAAATATGTCAGTTAAAAGAATGGACAATAACAAAGTTGAAAAATGGTATGCAACAAATAGGTTAAATGATACAATTTAATTTACAGATTTTTCTTTTGCTTATGAGAGGTTAGGGTTAGATACACATTGGTAAATTCAAACGTGATAAAGTCGCGTTGGTTGACCACATTTCTGACGTCATAAAAAAAGAGATTCTCAATATGTTGAGACAGGGTTCGAAGTTAGAGACAATCAGAAGCACAGTTAAAGTGATAGAGTCAGTTAGAGACGAGAGTCGGACAGCGACTTAGTGGAGCTGATGCCCTTAGATTCCAAGGGGGAGGGAGAATAGACCATGTAGCCATACAAGCTTGAATTCCTTAGTCATCAATCAGCCGGCTGATGAATAAAGAATCACCATCTATATTTTGTAACTGTTTGTCTTTGTGTCGTCATTCCACCAACTGAAAGGTAAATGTGCTTTGTCTATCATCATCTTAAATGAACATTGCATAACCCCCTTCCAAATAATGTATCCCCTCCTCCATCTGATGTAAAAGAACTGTATTACACATTCCTTCAATAATGAATTCGCATCTCTCTCAGCTCTGTTAGAAATATGTCTCTCAGAATATAAATGTCATTATCATTCTTTATTCTGAGTCGCCCATTATATGTGCCTTCAGTATGTACCCCGACTATTCAACATGTCTCCAATATGTACCCCACTACACAGCACCATTTGTTTTACTTGAAGGTCAATATTTTCTTTTGGTTATTATAACTTTTCTTATTTTCTCTGCTTTCTGTTTCCGTCATAAGTGCCAATTTGAATAAGCACCTATTTTTCTTTCACCTTCAGGTGACGGATCTTAAAGGGCCTGCAATGACCTGGGCAATGTATGCAATAGGATGGCTGGAAATGAAAGAGCTACAAGTAGCAAACCATTTCTTTGCCAGAAACTTTAAAAATGTCCTCCAACCATTCAAGGTAAGTAAGAAGCTTTAATATTACTCCTGTTCCTGGATACATGTAGCATATTTTGGTGATAGTACGGTTTTTGGAAAGTGCCAACAACAGTGTTAACAACTAATAAATATGCGTAGTTAAACTGATGAATGAAAAGATTAATAAAAAAAAAAGTTAATGGGTCACCAGTTAGCAAGTGCTAACTTTGATAATTTGGTGTTGTTAAGATAGCGTCGACTGATCGAATTTTTTTTTTAAACATGTCATTTAAAAAAAAACAATGTTATGTACTTAATTGTTATGTCAAAAATAGTATAGTAATATATCCAAAAATTACGAAAACTAATCGAGCAGAAAGTTATTTATAGCTAAAAGTCATTTTTTACGGAAAATTGGTGATAATTGCATTTTTCTTATAAAAATGTCTGTCTGTAACCAATAAAATTATTAGATGTTTGTCTGTAAACAATATAATTATGAAATATCTGTCTGTAAGAAATAGAATTATGAAATGTCTGTTTGTTAGCAATGCATTTATGAAATGTCTGTCTGTAACCAATAGAATTCTGAAATGTGTCTGTAACCAATAGAATTATGAAATGTGTCTGTAACCAATAGAATTATGAAATGTCTGTCTGTAACCAATGACTAAATGAAAGAATCGGCGCTTCTACACTGTTAGGACGAAATTTTGTTGTCGATAAATGAAGTTTTCAGATAAAAAACAATGGTTTCTACTGATTTTTTTGTCAATTTTAATAACTTACAATGGTAGCTTCCAAATTATACAGTCGAAATTACCTGAATATTACTGCATTATTAAAAACAAACAAAAACAACTTTAATTGTGTTAGCAGGTGAAAAATTGTGGCCATCTTGTTTAAATTGAAATGGAAAATTACCTCTCTTTTGAATTCTCCTGTGTTTTACAATCATTTTCATCAAATTCTATTTTTATTTTCTTGCGTAAATAATTTTCTAAGTTATCGATTTTCATAATTTTTAGATATAATCATCTTTAAAATACAAGGAATACGTAGATACCATTGTTTTCATCTGAAATTCAGTTCTATGATTTCCGAAATTTCGTCCTAATAGTGTAGAGGTGCCGGTTCAGTACGCAATCATAATTTTTATTTAATTTTTATTTTTTATTTCGGTTAATACCTCTATTGTTTTCTTTATTGTCTTACAATGTTTCGCAACTTGTAGTGAAAAATATTCTAAAACAAAACAAAAAGAAATAATCTAAATTGGAATCTTAAGAACCTTCCAGCATAGTCGCATATATTTTTGGATTGGGAAGATTTTTCCCTGATTATCATCTTTAAAGTAAACTTTTTCATATTTTTGACTTGCTGTTCTTCCCATATTTCTTAATCACCTTTTCTTTCTTTTTTTTTGTTTGAGAATGATGTGCCTATTATTATTATTATTATTATTATTATTATTATCTATGTATTAATATGATAGCGTGTGTGTTATTTTGTGTGTCACGCTTACACCTTTTTCCTTCTGAGTGACTGTCGTTTAACTGTTATGATCATCCATTTCTTGTAATAAATAATTTTACACAGAATTCTTCATAATTTTTGGTTTCGGTTTTATAGCTGCTGGGACTCTAGTCATCTATTTTTTTAATAAATAATTTTACCAAGAATTCTTCATAAGTTTTGGTTTCGGTTTCGATTATAGCTGATGCCCCCAAGTCATATAGATATATATTTTTTTTATTTTTGAAATCTCAACGTCATAATATATGAGAATCGATAGAAAATTGACTCTATAATAAAATATACAAAATCTGCAAGAATATCATATGTAAGCGTATCTTACAATAAGGCTACGCCAGACGTCCCTGCTAGCTTAGATAAATACTTTTGCAGTTTTAACAAAAGAGCTACAATAGTATCAAATCATCTCCATTTACACTGAATATCCACAGAATTTGAACACCAGTATATTGCATATGAAAGAATCCACTCTGGAATTTCCACAGGTCCCGCTAGTTATTATTATTATTATTATTATTATTATTATTATTATGATTATTATGATTATTATGATTATTATTATTATTATTATTATTATTATTATTCCATAAACTGTGAATCATCTGTTAAATTTATTCTTTTGCTAATTAAAGCAATAAATATCTTTAGTTCTTATAACCCTTATCCCTGAGTGGTTTCCGGGCCTTGATAAGTGGTGATCACTGTGTAAAAAAAAAAAAAAAAAAAAAAAAAAGTTCTTAATTATTTGTATTATCTATTAGTCTTCTGATGATTAATCAGAATCGGGAATCATAGTTTCAGAATATTTTAGCATATTGCAGTCAGTATTAAAATCACAAAAATTCATTAAATTGTTTTCTTTTGTTTTTAACTTTATTTTCCATTGCTGGTACTAATTATAAAATAATAAATATATTTTTGATTTTATACTACCAGTAAAACTAAAATCTATAAATCATCCCCCATGATTGTATTTTACGTTTTTTTTTTTGTTTTTTGTTTTTTTACACGATGGTCACCACTTATCAAGGCCCGGAAACCACTCAGGGATAAGGGTTATTGCAAGTTCAGTACGTTAGTGTGGAGATTTAATGAAGTGTTCATCTAAGGGGGCGGTTCATCAGGAATTTGTTTACGTTGGACTTGAAGACATCCAGGTTGTAGTCAAGTGAGAAGCAGGCAGACGGAACAGAGTTCCACAGGCGTGCAGTTCTAAGAGAGAAGCTTTGTTCATTGCAAAAATATATGCACATACTGCATGAATTTTTATGGTAATCTGAAAAATTAAAAAAAAATAAAATAGCTCTATAGCTAAATAGTCAAAGAACAGAATCACTAATGGTATCGGAATCAAAAAAAATATTGGAATCGTCCCCTCACTATTATCTAGATAATAAAGTAAAGCTGGTCTATTTTTCATTTATATAACAACTAGCAGGCCGCTTGGCGTTGCCCGGTTATAAAATGTGCATAAATATTACATTTTAATTCATACAAAAACTGAAACAAACTTCACTTCTTGTAAGTAAAAAAATAAATACTCAAGCTTAGATCGGAACCATAACCTGAACACAGTGAGTCAACTATGATAACCATTAGGCCAGCTTGCACGATCTTTACCAAGTGTTTTCAGACCTACTTATTCTTAAAAAAAGGAATCTGTCATTTGAACCATTCATGCATGCGCATTCGTAAAACAAACAGATAAAAATTTGATGACCCCCCACATGTACCAATTTTTCAATTTTGACCACTTAACAGCCATTTTTCCAGATGAAAACCGATTAAAAAGTTTTCCACGTGTCTGAATACCCTGTATACCAAATTTCAAGTCTGTAGATCAAAAATTTGTTGAGTGTATAGGTTGAGTATTATCCTCCCACACACACACGTTATCACGTTTATAGATATATAGATAACTAGCGGGCCACCCGGCATTGCCCAGTCATACAATACACTTGAACATGATTTTTAAATTTATGCAGATTGCATATGTATTATTATAGAATTAATCCTCTATTGATTATTATATATTACAAGGAATAATTTGCCTGGTGAACTAATCGTAAAAAAAATAAAAAATAAAAAAAATGTAATAATAATGTCGTTCATCAAATTCCATCTGTGTTTGTTTACAATATCAAGTCAGCTGATATTTGGGCTTGACGATCTTAAAAATAGTTTTTCTTCTCTTATAGATAAAAAGGAAGAATTTTTACAGGGGAATATTTTACGTTACACCCTTGGCCGGTGTAACATAAAATATCCCTCCTGTAAAAATTCTTCTTTTTTTATCTATAAGAGAAAAAACACTATATTTAAGAGTGGGTTTTTTCGATTTTCGGTAATTATTGTATGAATTTCAGTACAAAGCCTATCTAAGAACACTGCTAGACATATAAATTAGCTTTGTGTGAAAATTGCAAAAGATTGGCTCAGCCGTTTCGGAACCTATGAGGAAGGAACTCACACACACACAACACACACACAACACACACACAACACACACACAATACATATAAACAAATTGACACAAATACACAACACACACACGCACAACATACACACAACACACACCCACAATACACACATACAAACTCACACACACAATACACACAAGACAACACACACTCACAGAATACACATACAATGACACACAACACACGACACACACATACAATACACACACAACACACAAAACAACACACACACAACACACACAACACACACACACACAACACACACACAAAGAGTGACTTATATATAATAGTAGAGATATACTAAGGCATTTTACGTTTGGACGTACGTTATCACCATTCACACGTTTAAGGAAATGAGATCATCATCTAATCAGCAATGATGATTGGTGATTAATCTGATGTCGCTACAATAAAGAATTCCAACTGTATAAAAGTCACGTTCTAAAAGTTAAGGAGATTAATTCCTTCTTATTCCATTTTCTTAAGTAGCGTTAAAGAAATGGTCAAGGGACGAGCAGACAGGTTTCCATGAAATTTCTCTTAGATGTCTATACCATTAGCAAGTCTCATCCTGCTACACCATTGCTGCAAACTGCTGAAACTTTGTTCCAATCCTCGTACACGTGTAATCATAAACATCTGCTTCTAACGTGTTTTGTCTAGGGAGCTGATCTCCAAACACTATCACCTCACTGGCTAGGTGCACTGGGTCTATTTCCGTTTGCTGTCAGGTTGTCCTGACATGTATTAAATGAAACTCCTTCAAAACTCGCACTAGTTAATATAATTTCTACCTACCAGCATAGGGTCCCAATATATAACACTTGTTCAGTTAATTACAAATTACAATCAATTACAAGAATTAAATTTTTTTTTTCAAACAATATTCAATCCCAGAACCTTTTTGTCATTGAACTATATATAAAAAAAAAAACTTTTAGGGAAACAAACGTCAACTCAGCTTTAGTATAATAAATAGATATAGCAAATACTGACCCAACGGGTCACGGGTAGACTAGTATCCTATATTAGTCGTATTCAAAATATCTATTTATTTATTGCATCCCTTTTTTTCAGATGTAATAATAATAATAATAATAATATATAGCAAATACTGGTCCAACGGGTCACGGATGGACTAGTGTCCTATAAAAGTAACTTTCACAATATTTATTTATTTATTTATTATATCTCTTTCCTTTCATATGTTGTCATAATAATAATAATATATAGTAAATAGTGACCCAACGGGTCACGGGTGGACTAGTGTCCTATAATAGTCACGTTCACAATACTTTCTTTTTTATTCATTACATCTCTTTCTTTTCAGATGTGGTCAGAATTCCCCGATGGTACAGGAGCGATGAATTTTTTGACTGGCATGGGCGGGTTCTTGCAGGGTATTCTATTCGGTTACGCAGGGTTGCGGATCCGAGCTAATGAGCTCGAACTGGACCCCGTCCTTCCCTTGAATAGCACACAGGTGACACTCAACAACTTGGATTACCTCGGAAGCAGTTTCATACTCAAATATACCAACGTCCATATGTCCATCACTGTGACGAAGCAAGGAAGATTCCAACTGGGCGTGAAGCTGTTGAGGGCCCGGAAAATCATGCCTCTTGAGTTAATGAAGCCCATATATTTGACGACTGAAAAAGCTGTCATCTTGGCCATCGATTCACGATCAGTTTCAACGCGAATCAAGAGAGATACAACTCGGATAAACAAATTTTCTTACTCTGCTTCGTCTTCCACTCTGGCTCATCCAAGGAATTCACCGACAAAGGTCATATGTCTTGTATCAATTCTCTTATGCGCTGCTTCATTTTTTCTTTAAATAAAAATTCTAAAAATATTTACCAAAAAAAAAAAAAAATCTTTGTTTTAATTTCTCAATTTATTATGTTATTTTTTTATGTGTGTGTGTGCTTTTAACTTATTTTAAAATGTTTATTTACTTTGAAACAAAAGTAGTGTCACGTTTGTTGAGTTGGAACGGGGGGAAAAAAATGGCGGTTTTGTTACAGCCATTTTGGCTCTCAAAACATCGCTTTAAAATCGAAAATTAAAAAAAAAATATACTGGTAAAAATCCATTCTATAAATATCACTAGGTAACTCCAACACGCACCACAGTTTTAACCCTGCCCCGATATGTAACTATAATTTAATATTATCATCCTAACTTTTTTACCATTTAAAAGAAGTTTCAAATAAACTGCTAATATTTTTTTTTTTTTTTTTTTGCAGCATACAAAGATAATGAAAATGCGAGACTAAAATCGTGTTTACATTATCGACGCTTTAAAACAACATTCCTATGTACTGACGTTTTTGAAGCCATAAACATACCCATGTTTTAAAAAATAATCGTCATATTTTCCTGAATTTTGTTTATATTTATTCATTATGAAATAAACTTACATGATAAAAGAAGGTTTCATTAAATATATGAGAGAATTTTTTTTTAGGTCTTCTGCCCCTCCTATATTTCATGTTACGAAAACTAAAAAACAAATAAAGGTAGGCCCATAAAAATTTCAACATTTTTTAAGGCTGAAAAGATCAAATAATTTTTTTAAAAAAAGTTAAATCATATTATTAATTTCGCTTACCTTTAAGTTATAAATAAAATTGGACATAAAATCCATATTATTATGTAAAAAAAAAAAAATTAAAAATAAACACTTTTCCTTGATAATTTTTCTTTTCTCGGTAACTAGTATTTCAGCTCGGTGTTGTCTGGGTTGTTTTGAGCAAAAAAAGAAAAAAACGGTCAAATTTTTTAAAATTCGACCCATTTTATGACCCCTTAACATTTATTGTTTTGGGCCCAAATCAAGTTATTAAGTTAGATCCATGTCCAAGGAACCATCTAAAATTTCAATTGTTTATACCCAAAATTGGTGGAGGAGTTTGGTAGAGTTCTCAAAGGTCAAATCGTTGAACTTTAACCCCTTAGCAGCCAAATTTCTGGCCGAAAATGGATTACAAAGATTTCCCCAAATGTCAGTACCCTGTATATCAAATTTCGAGTCTGTAGACTGAAAATTGAGTTATTGCGTAGGAAAATATACATAGACACACACACACAGACACGTTCACTTTTATATATAAAATAGATAATAGATATAATTATTTGAATTACAACAAAAACCAGAATTCTAAAAAATAATTATTTTTAAAAAGCTTTAAATGATAATAAATTTCAATATTCTGCAATACAAACAATATTAAATTTAAATATTCTGCGAGACTGAACGGAGGCATCACAATATTTTTTAATATTGGAAATCTGTTTAAAAAAACTTTATTTAAAGTTTATTTATATTGCGATGCCTCCGTTCGGTCTTGAAAGACAAAGGATACCCCCCTGTAGGTGCAGTTGTGCGTGTAATTGTGAGGCAAGGGTTGCGCGATCTCCAACCACACCTTTCCTGAATCTGCACTATTTGAGTCCAGTGGCAAGGAGAAGTCCAGGACGAAACAATGCAGAGATAAGCGGATTGCACAAATAGCACCGTTTTGATTTGATTATTTGAATTGATAGAGTGTGAACTTTATTTTTTGTGCCTTTTTCCAAAAAAGTATGAAGGCCAGTAAGCAACATTATATTTATATACATAAGACGTTAAAATGTATTTTATTAACTCTCATCTGTGTAGTTTGTTTTAAAAAATCTATTTAAATACAAGCAAACGAGCAGATTAATTGATAAGTTTATTTTTTTGCGCCTTTTTCCAAAACAGTATGAAGGCCTTTAAGCAACATTATCCTGCCTTGATAGAGTTCAAAATAGACTTTGTAGCCTCGTAGGAGATGTCCTTTTCTCTTCCCTGCAACATCTATCTCACAGAAGAGATGTTGCGAGTTTGTTTCTGATGTATCGTTATTTTCATGGAAAGTGTTCGACTGAGCTCCAGTTTATGGTCCCCCCCCTCGCCAAACTTTCACAAGAAACACTCGTCTAGCTGAAAACACTATCAATAATTCCCCCCACTCTTTATCTGTGCCTAAACCTAAACGTAGATTCCATGAACAAAGCTTCTTTCTTAGAACTGCACGCCTGTGGAATTGTCTTCTGTTTTCCTGCTTTCCGGCTAACTACAATATGGTTGTCTTCAAGTCTAACGTAAACAAGTTCTTGATGAGCCATTCCATATAAGTTAACAAATTTACCGAATTTTCATTACTAATGATTACTATATTGTCCAATTTCTACTGTACACTCTTTAACCCTTATCCTCGAGTGGCCTCTTGGCCTTGATAGTGTGGTGATGCCTGTGTAAAAAAAAAAAAGAAAGTGTCAACATAAGATGTGAAAATTTATTTTATTAACTCTCATCTGTGTAGTTTGTTTTAAAAAATCTATTTAAACATAAGCAAACGAGCAGATTAATTGATAACTTTTTTCATATTTGTTTATAACACAATTGTTAAAAAAGAAAAACTAATAAAATAAGTTTCATTTTGCAGATGATAGAACACATTTATTTATTGTATATGGAAAAAATATAAGCCAAACGGATTAATAAACACATAAATATTCAATTATTAATTTTTCCAAATCAGTATAATATAAATGTAAATATGAAAATCCGATAGCAAAAAAAAAAAAAAATGCATAGCTTCCATTAGCCATTATAGCACCAATGCCGATCCATAGAAATTGACACAGAAAATAGTAAACACACAAAATGATGACGTTGCTGTTAATGTGTACAATGCTGACGTTTTACACAAAGCTGTGGAAGTACCTAAATATAACAAATGTTCTACCAGTATTTTGTTTTAGATTCGTATGTTTTGGTGTCAACTGTCTTTTTTACATTTTTTTTTTTTTTTTTTCAGCTTTTAAATTTCATGTAGTCTGTCTAATTGCGGTAGATATGTAACTGTGGCTTTTTATTTGTATCGACTGCCTTCGAAACAGGGCTGACTTGTTAATCTCTATCAATACTCGGGATGAACTCCATAAGTACTAAAATTCTCTGAGTGCATATTTATCACAAACTAGCATTTCAGCATGGCATTGCCCAGGTGTTTGGAGATGTATGTTGAGCAAAAAAAAAAAAAGCGGTCAATTTTTTAAACTTTGACCCCTATTATGACCCCTTAATATTTATTGTTTTGGGATCAAATCAAGTTATTAAGTTAGATCCATGTCCAAGGAACCTATATCTAAACTTCCAAGTGTTTAGACCCAAAATTGTCGGAGGAGTTTGGTAGAGTTTTCAAAGGTCAAATCGTTGAACTTTGACCCCTTAACAGCCAAATTTCTTGCCGAAAACGGATTACAAAGATTTTCCCACATGTCAGTACCCTCTATATCAAATTTCAAGTCTGTAGACTTTAAATTGACAGAGTTATTGCTTAGGGAAATGTACACACACACACACACACACACGTTCACTTTTATAGATATACTAGCATGGGTGCCCGGCGTTGCCCGGGTGTTTGGAGGTGAATGCTGAGCAAAAAAAAAAAAAAAAAGGGTCAACTGTTTTAACTTTGACCCCTATTATGACCCCTTAACATTTATTGTTTTGGGCTCAAATCAAGTTATTAAGTTAGATCCATGTCCAAGGTAATTTCAAGTGTGTAGACCCAAAATTGTTGGAGGAGTTTGGTAGAGTTCTCAAAGGTCAAATCGTTGAACTTTGACTCTTTAACAGCCAAATTTCTAGCCGCAAAACCGATCACATAGATTTTCCCAAATCTCAGTACCCTCTATATCAAATTTCGAGTCTGTAGACTAAAAATTAACAGAGTTATTGCGTAGGGAAATGTACACAGTCGCACACACACACACACACACACACACACAGACACACAGACACGTTCACTTTTATATATATAATAGATAGATAGATAACTTGAATTCGTAAGATTTTAAAGATTTTACTTGGGAAAAGTTGATCTTAAAATAGGGCTTTATTTTTAGTTGCATCCCCTGACACAAAGTGTGTGTGTGTGTGTGTGTGTGTGTGTGTGTGTGAAAGAGAGAGGGGGGGGAGAGAGAAAGATTAACACTTTTTACTTAAATGCATCACTAAATAAGATTCTACTTTTCATCAGAAAATTACGTGTGAACATCGTTAGGAATAGAAAGAAGAAAAAAAAACTGCTATTTTAAACTTTATAGTGGGGGATCAGTTTTGCACATAAATTAAAATAAAAATGATTCCCCAATTTCCAGGCCATGTTGGCATTTTTCAGCACCGATAACCAATTTTTTAAAGAGAAGAAAGGTCTATAAAAGATATATCTTGTGCGTCTTGCGATATTTGGTAGTTCTATGGGGGCACAACGAGGAGCTGTTGCTGTTTTTCTTTTCCACCCAAACAGTTCAGATCGTCATACTGTGTTACTTAAGTGAAATCATTATTTCTCTCCATGCAACATATATCTTCAACTCTCACTGGTCAGGTTTTATTCCCATACAACATACATATGGCTGATAAACTTTTACTAAATAAAAGTTGATCTTTGGATAGGGCTGCGTCCGAGGCATAAACAAGGCACATGTTTGTGTGTGTGAGTGGGGGAGGAAGGGTAATAGTAGAAAAAAATGTATAATACTTGGTAATACTATTGGAGCACCGGGAGGAGGTGGTGCTGATGCCATTGCAAGATATATAAAGTTCTTGTCAGTGAGAGAGGTTTTTCCCATTCATTACAAGTACTTTGGATTCTTTGTGAGATTTGACTCGAGAAAAGTTGATCTTGGGATAGAGCTTTGTTTTAAGTTGCATCCCAGACACAAACAGTGCATGTGTTTGTGTTTGAGAGAGAAGGGAAAGGTAGTAGAAAACACATTCTTGATAACTGGTAGTTCTCTCAAAGCACAGGCAGGAGCCGGTGATGCTGCGATTGCAAGATATATGAAGTTCTTGTCAGTGAGAGAAGTTCTGCCAAACCTATTAAAAAAAAAAAAAAAAGATGCACAATTGATGAGAAAGTATTTTCCTTTTACACCCAGACAGTTAAGATCATCATAATGTGTTACCTAAGTTGAATCGTCATGTCTCTCCATGCAACACATATCCTCAACTCTCACTGGTCAGGTTTCACTTCCATGCATGAGAAGCTGTTTTTATTTTGCACCCAAATAGCCTGACCTCGTTCTGCTCATGCTGCAAAGGTCAACGTCAAGCTCAACAAGCCATGCAGGATGATTACCGGCAACCTAAACTCGACCAACCTGCTATCTCTCTATAGGATGTCCGGAATCGCTACACCGCAGATCCATTGAGAGGCGATAGCGAAAGCAGAGCATGACAAGCAGAGCAATAACCATCAACATCCACTGTTGCAGGCCTCGGACAAACAACACCAGCATCCTTTCGCCTGCATTGGTGGAATGAGTCAATCAAAGACAACAATAACGAGGTTTTTCCTGCACCAAAAGAAGACCTCTTAGCAGGCTCTGAACTCCCCCCGGAAAGAGTGGGCAACGCTCAAATTCGGCCTGAGCAAAGGTTACCAAAACATGGAACAACCTGCATAAGCGGGGCTATATACAGGATGCTTGATGTTCCTGTGGCACTACCGTGCAGACTATCGCACACATCCTCACAGACTTTCCTCTAAGTGAGGCGTGCTCCGATGTGGACCTGAGGGATGCCTATGACACCGTCCGACGATGTATCTCGAGATGGATTGAAATGCTATGATGATGATGATGACTTAAGTGGAATCATTATTTCTCTCCATGCAACATATATCCACAACCCTTACTATCCAAGTTTCACTTCCATGCACTGACGCATTGTCTACATATACTTTTTTTGCTGTCATGCAGTGGATAGAGTGGTTCCAGGTGAGCATTGTCTGAAGATAGCAGTTTGAATCCTACCCAAAGCAGGCCAGAGGATTAGTTGGCCAAAACGTGGTGAGACAACAACAAATATGGAAAGCAGTTCTTGGCATCTGTCTTAGAGGCCGCTGGTTTTAAACTGGACTTCTGCAAGTGGATCTCCGCGGTGTATCAACAGCCCACATCCGTCGTACAAGTCAACGGAAAGCGCTTGAAATCCTTTGTAATCTCTCGGTCGGTTTGTCAAGGTTGTCCGCTGTCGCCCCTGCTCTATGTAATGGCTTTGGAGCCCCTGCTCTACAAGCTGAGATGTGGGGAGGCAAATTCGGCCAAGCACGGAATTGCAATACTCGGTGGCTCAGCCGCCAAGGCATCCGCATTCACCGATGATGTCACGGTCTTTGTGTCGAGCTTTAGAGACATCAAGATCGTGTCAGAGGTACTCGCTCGGTACGAAAGAATTACAGGGACCAAGATAAACCGCAGCAAGTCGATAGGTTGGGCATCTGGAGTGGCAACGCCAACCTCCCGGCGCCCTTCAGCTGGATGGATGGCCCGGTTCGGATCCTCGGCGGGTGGTTCAGACCGGGTCTCTAGCTTGAAAAAATTGGTTGGAGGAACGGTCAAAGGTGGAGGCTGCAGTCAATTCGTGGCTTCCTAGGAAACTTTCCTTAAAGGGTAGAGCTGAGGCGTACGCCACTTACATCTTTCCTCTCATCCTTTACCGACTGGCCATACTTCCCCTGCCTGCACAACACCTAACAGCCCTCGTTGAACTCTTGTCCTTGCTTCTTCGGGACAGAGGAAGACACTGGGTGAGCAGGCAGGTCTGTATTCAACGTCCATGTGAGGGAGGCTTGGGAATGCCGGACTTGAAGTATCATCAAGACGCTGAGAGGCTGGCCTCCTGAGCCACTACATGCAAGATGACCAACCGTGGCACCACGTGGTTACTGCCGCCTTCCCCGACCTCATTCTCTACCCTTCTATCGAGAGCTGTCGCAGGCTGCAGGGAGAATCTGCCTACATGAAAGAGTGCCAAGTCGCGCTAAAATGACTACCAAGATCCAGCGACCTTGTGACTGCTACCCGTAGGGAACTCCATAGGAATCTCGTGAAGGGGGCTGCCGACAATTCGCTATGCGCACGTTTGGGTTGGCAGCAGAGTGAGATCCGCTCTGCGTGGAGCTGGGCGCCAGCTTCGAGTCATCTGAACAATTCGGAGTTCTCTCTGACCTGGCGATTGGCCCGAAATGCACTTCCACTCAACAACATACAATGCAGTTCCGGGTTTTTGGAGTCACCTGCTTGTCCCCGTTGTGGGACAACGGCCGTAGAAAGGACTGATCACACTTTCTTTGATTGCTGTGAACTCCACCGATACTGGTCGTATGTCAGCGAGATGATGGCTTGCATCGATCCTGAGCATCCTCGCTCGATTACCGTATCCAATGTCATGGACAACGTGAGGCCGCTGTGGGACCGGGAAAGACAAATGGTCTACGTTATGATCCTGACCGTGGCGAGAATGGTGATTTGGACGTCGCGTCTGCAAGGTTGCCGGGGGGGGGGGTTCTAATCAGGATCTGATTGCTTTCTTTAAACACCAACTATGGGTGAAGATCAGATGTGATAGAAAAAGGCTGCATCGTGCAGCATTAGACAGAAGATGTTCCCCGCCTAGGTGTGGAACGCGCAGTTCTGTAAAGTAAAATTAAACAAGTAGCCTCTCAGCTAGCTGAGTGTGTGTTCCATCCCTCCCTGATTAGGAAGCCTCCAAGATCCCCCCCCCCCTACTTGCAATTTTTGTTTTCACCCCTTCCTCTAAATTTCAGCCATCTTGGAGAGAAAGAAATACAAACTAACCCCCATTCCTTACCCACAAATTTTTTTTTCTCCATTCACCCCCATCTAGAGGGCATCCCCACTTAGAGACTGACCCGCAGAAGCGTGGTTTATTTTACAAACCTAGTGGAACCGGCAGTCTATCAACTAGACGGGGTTGGGAGGGTCCTACTAATCACCTTTTGTTTTTTCTTCCCCTGCCCTCGACACAAATGAATTATTGTACCATTTTTATTGTCATCTTTTTTGTTTTTACACGTCAATAAAAAATGTTTTAAAAATTGGGAGTTAAGTAGTACGTCCCCCAGTACGAAAGGGTGAATGCGGTATTATGGTGAAAGATACTAGCTGGGAGAAACTTTTGATTTTGTTTAGTTCTGGAGTGACAAGGATGACCAACGACCCCCCCCCCTTTTGAGTTGGCCATGTGCCTAAGTTTTTTGTTCATTGTTAATTTTCACTGTATTTTTAACATGAATAAAGGATTTAATATCTCAAAGTGTAGTATCTGTTCTTACTACATGCTGTACTTATGTTTGTAACTTTGTGATATAAAGTGGGGGATCACTTTTCTGTATTAATTTAATGTAAAATTATCACTCACTTTACAACCAGTCAGTCTCAAAGCCATTCAGGTCATTCTCCAGATCATTCAAGTTGTTTTTGAAGGATTCCAGTTATTTTTTTAAGCATTCAAGTCATTCTTAAGGTCATTCAATTAATCCTTAAGTTCATTAAAGTCATTCTAAGTCATTTACTTTTTATTTATTTAAGTCATTTCAGCCCATTTTTCGGTCATTTTAGTTTATCTTTAAGAATTTCATGTCAATCCTACATTCACGCATTCATTCATTACATGAGAGCACGCGACTAATGGCTATCGGCCTTGTTTAGATAAGGATTGATAATTTGTATTATTCGGATTCTTTTGACTACGGTTCTCATCTTAAGTGTTAATCTCACGGCATTATGGTTGATGTAAGTTTTTTCAAGTGTATCGAACTCGGGAATCTTTCTGTCAAACTCGGGAATCTACGTGGAATTACAAGCAGAAACCTTTATTTAATCTACAGAGAGTAGCAGCATGCTCACGAACGAACCAATAAGTGAATACAAAAAAATATTTTTTTTATTTGTTTCTGTTTTTGCTTTTTTATTGTTTTTGTTTTGTTGTTTTTGTTTTTGTTATTTGTTTTTTCAAAAAAATAATTAAACAAAAACTGTTATTTTTTTTTTTATCTTTCTTTGTTTGCAAAGAAGAGACCAACATTTTTAGCTGCCTGATGATAGTTAGGATAATTTTTATTTATTTATGTATTTATTTATTGGGGGTGGGGGCTAAAAAATACTTAAACCATAACACTCCCAAGCATTTTGTAATGAAGACAACAAAACAAGAAAAGAAGTGAACAAAATAAATATACAACAAATACATGTTACCAAAGGCAGGATTAGGTACTCATTCTCCCTATCTGGATATATATATATACATATATTTTGTATGTGTGTTTTAATTTCTTAAGGGTTTATTTACTTTGAAACAAGTGTAGTATAAGTCTATAAGGAAAATGGTGATTTATTATAGCCATTTGGATCGTCGATAATTGCTCAAAAATCGAAAATTCAATAAAATACTGGTAAAAAAAAACGTTTAATAAATGTCATCAATCGTGCGAAAATGTAATGATTTACTAATATTTTGTTTCCCTTTTTACATTTTTTTTTTTTTTCGTTAATTTCAAGTTTCATGTAGTCCGTGTCATTTTTTTTTTTTTAAATGGAGTCCCCACTTATCAAGGCTTGGGGGCCTCTTGAGGATAAGGGTTAATAAGTGTACGGTAGTCAACGGGACAATAGCGTAGTAATCGTTTGTAGTGGAAATTTGATAAATTGTATTACTTAAGGGGAACGGCTCATCAAGAATTTGTTTATGTTGGACTTGAAGACGACCATATTTAGTCAGTTGGAAAGCAGGCAAATGGAAGAGTTCCACAGGCATCTAATTTGAGCAAATGTGTAACAGCATTTTTTTTTTTTTCTACTCCGTATCGTCTGTCTTTGAAACGAGACTGACTCGGAAAATCTTCGGCAATACTTGGGACGGATTCCGTAAGTACTTAAATCCTCTGGGTGCCTATTCGTTACAAAGCAGTTTTGATTTTTCGTAAGATTTTATTCGAGAAAAGCTGATCTAGAGATAGGGCTTTATTTTCAACTGCATCCCCAGACCGAGATACAGAGAGAGAGAGAGAGAGAGAGAGAGAGAGAGAGAGAGAGAAAGTGTGTGTGTGTGTGTGTGTGTGTGTGTGTGTGTGTGTGTGTGTGTGTGTGTGTGTGTGTGTGAAAGAGAGAGAGAGAGAGTGCATGTGCGAGAGAGAGGGAGGAGGAGAGACAAAGAAGGGTGGTGGGAATAGTAGAGAACACATTCGTGATGTAACAAAAGTACTCATGACCCGACCCGGTTCAAGAATACTCTTAGTGCTGCTTGCTGCTACCTTCTATTTAAACATAAACAAATTATATATACTGTGTCGTTGGTGGTAATTAACTAGACGCATCCATCCAGCGTTGTCTAGGAGTATTTTCACTTTCACTTTTGTTTTTTTTTTAATATACCTTTTTGGACGGTGAAGAAGAGGGGGTGGCAAATTATTATTTCTTTTATTCAAAATAGGATTTTAAAAGTTAAACCTAATTATTTACCTTCATTAAAATTATTAATTGAACCAAACTGACATAAAATTATAACTAATTGTTTATTTACTGTTTAGGGTCCAATACTTTCAATATTATAATATGCATGAAGATTTTGCTAAGAATTCTAAATAAGGGATTCCCAACCGGGATCCACAGATTTTTTTTTTTCTTATTTTTTCTTTTCTTTTTTTTTTCTTTGTTTCTTTTTTTTTTAAATGACCACGAAAAACGTTTCTATTAATTTATGTTGTTTAATAAATATACGCGTGTTTATTGGATTTTTTTTTTATTTTATTTAAATCTGTATTTGGGTTTTATTTTATGAATATAACGGAATTGATCAGTTAATATTATATATCAGAAAATATTATATAACCCTACGGGGATGAAACGTGGACACCGCTTCTTCGATTCATAATTTTGAATATTTTGTCTTCAATTAAAATTGAAGACATGCGAAAAGATAGACTGACTCAAATTGAAACAGATTTTATAATGGAGATTAAAAAAAAAAAGGAATATCTGCCTTACACACGACTAAAATGCTAGTTTTATTTTGGTGACTTAACTGTTCCCCCCCCCCTCCTATTTTTACTGATGAGGAGACTTTGTTCTTAAAAGACAAAAAACTTTTGTCAAATTATTGTCTCAATATTTATTGTCAATTTATAAATAAAATAAACACCGTTTCTGAAACGATCGTACAATCGAGTGGATTTTGTTTGTTTTTTTTCCTTTTGAAATTGATTTTTATTCAAAATTATGAATCGTTTTACTCAATATATATTAATATATATATATATATATATATATATATATATATATATATATATATATATATATATATATATATATATATATATATATATATATGGTCACGAATGCTAAATAGCTCTTAAAGGTCCACAACTAAGTCAGGTATACAATTCTCGTTTTAAATGCTTCAAATATTCCATTTAAATTCTAAAGAATGTAAAAAAAATGTCACTTCTTTTGTTTTCTTTTGTATAATTATTTTTTCGGCTATGATTATTAAAATATCGACCTTGTGTGAGAAGAAATCGAAATGAATTCTGGTTGAAATTATTTTTTTGATTGTTTGTTTTAGTAGGATTTTTAAAAGGTTCGATTAAGTACTTAAATCTATTGCAATTTTTGTGACAGGATCTCCCGCTCAGGTCACATTTTGATAGCAATCGATTAATCGATTAATTGCAAACAATAAACAATACAAGTGTGCAAGTCACTGAGAGGCGAGAAACACACACGTACTTACGGACAAAGGAGAAGTAATTTTATTTATAAACATTTTACTTTCATTTTTTTTTTTATTATTGTTATTATTTTGCAACGTTCGGTATTATTGTAAATTAACACCCTCAACTAATTCACACATGAAAAAATAAATTTATACATTTTCTAGGCGATTACGTGTGAATTCCATGAAAAAACTTATCGAGAAAAAAAACTTTAAAATATTATTATTATTATTATTATTATTATTATTATTATTATTATTATTATTATTATTGTTGTTGTTGTTGTTGTTGTTGTTGCTGTTGTTGTTGCTGTTGTTGCTGCTGTTGTTGTTGTTGTTTGTTTTTTGTTTTTGTTTTTTTTTAGAATTCAGAATGGGTGATCAATATGAATATAACGTAAAATGATTCAACATTTCCAGACAATTCTAACGTTTTAAGGCAGTTAACAAAACGATTTTTTTTTATGGGTGATAAAATGGAGTGGGTCTACTTTTTTAGGCGATTACGTGTGGTTTTATGATCTTACCACTCTGATTTAGGAATAGTAATAAAAAAAAATTAGTTAACTGCCCTAATAAGTTAGCATGGACCCGAAATGAAGGATCATTTTATATTTAATGTATGTATGTACGAAACAGATCCTACACTCTGAATTCTAAAATAATTGTTTTGGTTTTTCTTTGTTCTTTTCAACAAATTTGTCACGGTGTTCACACGAAATAGCCCCAAAAAATAGAAACAGAAAGATCCCCGAATTCGACAAGATACGCCTGAATGTAACGTTGTCCGGGAACCAATACACGCTGTGTGCAGTTTCAGTCGCAAAGGAGACAGAGACAAAGAATAGGAAATAACTCCAACTTGCGTTTTTCTTTTGGAGCAACAACATTTTTTCTTTCTTGGCCTTTTGGTTAGGAGCAAAGTGTAGTATCTGTTCTGATATTGCACTTCACCTTTTCTGTCCTCGATCAGTAGAGGAGAAATCCTTCTAGACTGAAGTCATTTTTAATTTTGTTCCTATCCAGATTGACCCCTTTTTGGGGGGAGATGGATTTTTTCCACAGTAAAAACCGGTCTCGTGTCTAACTCTACCCTCGTGGGGAGGCAAGTAAATAGGAACACCATTTATTTCTTCATTGACACAGCTGTGACGTCACCCACGTGATTTAGAACATTATCTTGTTCCGTGCTCGACGTCTCTCACGCGATCGTTCTCATTCTCTTTTTTTAATAGTCATTTTTCTTTACCGGTGACGTCATTTCGGATGCATTTACATCCGTGCTATGTTACACAAAGAAGGTCAGAGGTTACATCGGACGAAACGTTGTGAGAATAACACTCGAGATGAGAACAATAGTCCGAAGAATATGATGTAATCTCAAACCTTCTTCAGGTATCTTGTTGATCTTGGAAATCTTTCTGTAAACCTCAGGAATATGCATGGAATTTTAAATGGAACAACTTTTTTTTGATCCACGGGTGGTAAAATGCTCTGCCTCTGTCAGCCATGACCAAGTAGAAGCCTTAAGCAATTTGCCTTCACTGAGAATTGAACTTTCAACTCCTAGAAAAGTTTCACATAGAACTGGATTTTACCTAGTATGTTATCAGTAGAGCTGTGACAACAGAATATTCTTTTCATTCTTTTGACTCTCGAGTATATATCCGACACAGACATACTTAATCAACCGATAACCACATCCGTCTATATAAAAACATATAAGATATTAACGGATATATACTCAAGAGTAAAAACAATGAAAAGAATATGCTGTTGTCACAGCCCTAGTTATCAGTTATGCCATGGATCCTTTCAGACAATACTTTGTGAGGATCTGATATGCATCGGCAGGAATACAGTTTAACTATGGGATCACCATTGACCCCATATTCTCATCTTGAGTGTTATTTTCACGTTTCAGTCAATGTAACCTACGACCTTCTTCATGTGACAGTATAATAAAGATGTTGACCATCTTTTTTTTTTTTTTTACACAGTGATCACCACTTATCAAGGCCCGGAAGCCACTCAGGGATAAGGGTTATTGCAAGTACATTACGTTAGTGTGGAGATTTGATGAAGTGTTTACTTAAGGGGGCGGTTCATTAGGAATTTGTTAACGTTGGACTTGAACACATCCAAGTTGTAGTCCAGTGGGAAGCAGGCAGACGGAACAGAGTTCCACAGGCGTGCAGTTCTAAGAAAGAAGCTTTGTTCATGGAATCCGTGTTTTGATTTAGGCACAGATATAGAGTGGGGGAAATTTTTCACAGTGGATTCAGCTAGACGGGTGTTTTTCGTGAAAGATTGGCGAGGGGGGACCAGAGATTGGAGTTCAGACGAGCACCTGCCATTGAAATAACGATCTACATACTTCATGATGGGACTGGATCAGAAAGAAGGTCTGGTGACAGGATTACCATTGTTCTCAATACTGGCTCATGTATATATGAAATACTTTGGAGAAATGCCAAAAAAATTTAAAAAAAAAAAAAAAAAAAGAAGCAAGATGATCAGTTTGAGGGAAACCCTCCACCGAAACAACTATCTGTAGTGCATGACATCAACTGCTTGAAATCTGGATCAAACACCTATGGACATCACCCGAAAACTCACTACAATTTGTATACCATATATGAAAGTTTTGTCAGAAAAATTTTTTTTAAATATGTAATCCATATGATATCAGAACAGTAATCCAGTGACTCCACTCTCCGAAAGCATCTTGTGCGAGTCAAGGATTTTTTTACTCTTACTAACTCCAAATAAGGCATATTACCACTTGGACATAAGCAGCTATTATTTGGGCCCGTGTCTACAGGAGCACTATATATGGAATTGAGAAGCTAGATGTATGTTTGTATTTGTTATATTGTTAAATGGTAATAAAAACGAAAGGAACACAGGACTTTTAGAAATAAACATGTATTCACATATATTACGGGCAAGGCGGGTTGAGCAATGTCATTCCTCAACTGTTGGGTGTTTTTGGCACACAACCTGCTTAGCCGCGCACCAAACTCTGACTGCCGGGCACCAGTACTTGTTACCGGAAGTGACGTCACCAGAGAAAGTGACGTCATGAGATAGTCCATTAATCCCATGGAGGGGCGTCTCCAACATTATTACATTTAAATCACAACATGTTATTACATTCAGTGAAGCAAGAAAAAGGGAGGGAATTCCAAATCATAACAGTTCGAAGGGAGAAACTATTAGAGTAGAAAGCTTGCCGGCACAATTTCTACAGTGAAGAGGTGGGATTTTGCTGCTTGTCAGGTTACTTGGGAGTATTTATGTTGAAAGTGCACAAGTGCTACGAGTTCATCAGAGAACATTCGATTAAAGTACTTGTAAAACTGGCACAGGGATGCGACACTGTGGCGATGAGACAGAGGTTGGAGCTTGGTTGACAGTGCAGGAGATTGGAGATTCTTTTTTGAACCCTGTCCAAGAGGAAGAGATTAATGGTTGATGCACAGGTCCATATGAGGCAACAATACTCAATCGTGGCTTTATTGCTGAATAAACAAGGCAGATTTGATGGAGAGGAGCAATAGGGAACTAATCTTGACATAAAATGTAAGATTATTCCGATAATAATCCCCACTGAAAGGGTCGCCAAAGAAAGAAAAGCAATGCTCTTCTATAAATAACAAATGAATATATCCCAGTGACTTCACCATTGGGTGTAGGTTGCCAGAAGTTTAAAACCATAAGGTTTTATAATAATAATAATAATAATAATAATAATAATAATAACAATAATAATAATAATAATAATAATAATAATAATAATAATAATGAAGCTTGGTTGCCAAAATTTTTTCTCCAGACATTATTTACTCCAGTGGAGATAACGTAGCTTGGTGTCAAGTGTGCAGAAGAAAAGCTCTCTGCCTGCTCCTAAAATCCCAAAGGGTCTGGATGTAATCCTATAATGATTCTGTCAAAATCGATATGTCCAGAAGTATGATTGCTCATTTTGTAACTAAACAGTCTTTTGAATTGAAAGCCATGTTTAATTTTAGAAAATTTTCTGATGGCTAGTTAATCTGTATAAGTCCTGAGATGGAAAATGAAGTTTTTGGTGGGTAGCTAATCTGTATAAGTCTTGAACTTTAAAAGTTTGCAGACGAAGATCTTTCTTGTATGGGCATGAAAAATTATGTGTGGAATTCTAAAAGATCCAGTATTTTTATGGAGCGATTCTGGTTTCTGATTGGTTGCTAGCAGAATGGTCCTCCATTTGATTGGTCAATTTCTATCGCTAATGTCTATAAATAGAACCTTCTAATTTTCTTTAATCATACTTTCTTCATTATACTTGTTGTAATTGTGAGGAAGAGTCTCTTTGCTGCTTCAGTTGCTTGGAGACGGGTAGAAAGTACTCGTCAAGAATTCGTTCTTGACACTCAGCCTGTCAGGTCTGGGGCTGGGAACCAGACCAGTATCTGTCAGACTGAGGTACGCCGCCTGGGTATCACCCAGGAGGTCCACCTTCTCAGGCCTTGCCACCTGGCTTTCGGGTAGAGCAAGTTTTTTTGTTTGTCGTCTGAGGTGCCCCGGCCAGGGAATCCCGGCAGGGAAGCTCAGGTAATTTTTGTAATTGCAAGAGTTCCCCTCCTTTAGGGGAGCTTGCTTGCTTCCCCACTTTCCGACCTTGTGTCACACATTGCTGAGGTGGGCAGCAATCAAATATCCACCCTCTAATGATATAAAAAAAAATATTGTAACAGAAAAGTGTCCCCATGTATCCTCAGCAATTCAGTTTAAATAAATGTTGTGTAGGGATATAGCAAAGGTTCTTCAAATCAACTAGGGGATTATGAAGTGACTGTGGTCAAGTGCTTAACGACACGAACTGATGACCTAAGTGTTCCAAGTTCCAATCCAATTCATAACCCACAAAAATCACTTTCACTTATTAACAATCTTCTCGTGGTTCCTCTGATAAGTACCCAGAGTCTTTCTAAAAAGAATTCTGACTAGAAAAATATCGGGGAAAACCAATGGCAACAATAGAATGTTTGGATTCATACGACACGATGCTCGTGACAAGGTGATAGACTGTGATAACAGAACTGGGCACCAAGTTCAAAATATCTGAAGAATTCTGGTCCCCTCTAACTTGACGATTAGTCTGGAATACGTTACCAGACAACAGTAGCACTCACCCAAGATGTAATATAGTTGCGGGCTCCGTCATTTAAATGTGTACGCATATTAATGACTCATGTACTGAGTAAATGTCGTGTTAGCATTTTAAGCGTGAGCATGACATCACAGAATGAAATGTACATACCCAGCCAGCCTGAATGATCGGCCCATCATCGGCCCATTACATAACCGACGATCAGCCGACAAACACTGTAATGGGCCGATGATGGGCCGATCATTCAGGCTGGCTGGGTATATATATACATCATGATTGATGGAAAATTGAGAAGGAAAGGAAAAGGGGAAAAAAGTGGATGATGATTCGAAAGGTATGCTCGATAAGTATGCAATTTCTCCTCCTCCAACCCCTTGGAAAGCAAGCCGGCCAACCTGTTGGTCTTAGAGAAGAATTATGGCAACACAACAGCGAAAAGTACTTCTTTTAAACTCCTCAGCCTAACGTTTACAGGAAACATCGTTATTTCCATGGCAGGTGGTCGTCTGAACTCCAATCTCTGGTCCCCCCTCGCGAATCTTTCACGAAAAACACCCGTCTAGCTGAATCCACTGTGAAAAATTCCCCCCACTCTATATCTGTGCCTAAATCAAAACGCGGATTCCATGAACAAAGCTTCTTTCTTAGAACTGCACGCCTGTGGAACTCTGTTCCGTCTGCCTGCTTCCCACCGGACTACAACTTGGATGTGTTCAAGTCCAACGTTAACAAATTCCTAATGAACCGCCCCCTTAAGTAAACACTTCATCAAATCTTCACATTAACGTAATGTACTTGCAATAACCCTTATCTCTGAGTGGCTTCCGGGCCTTGATAAGTGGTGATCACTGTGTAAAAAAAAAAAAAAAAAAAAAAAAAAAAAAACATGAGTTGGAACAGTTACATTGAGAGCATTGCCAGGACCGCTGCAAAGAAGGTAGGCTCTCTCTACTGTGCTAGAAAGCTACTAACACCCGAAAGTATCCTGTACGTCTATAAGGCCACTATTCGCCCATGTATGGAGTATTGTTGTCATATTTGGGCTGGTGCATCTGCTACTAGTCTCTCGCTCCTAGACAAGGTTCAAAAGAGAGTCGCCAACCTGATAGGGCCTGAACTGTCATCTTAGCTTCAGCCTCTGTCTCATCGACGAAATGTTGCATCTCTCTGCCTGTTCTACAAGTATTTTAATGTTGAATGCTCTGACGAACTGCAAGCATTTGTACCCCCCTCGACATAAATACCCTCGACAAACCTGACAAGCATCTAAATCCCACCCCTACACAGTAGAGATCCCTAGATGTAATAGAGCTTTCTACTCCAGTAGTTTCTTCCCCAGGACCGCTAGACTTTGGAATTCTCTTCCGAGTCCCTGCTTCCCTAACTGTACTGACATGCAGAAGTTCAAGTGTAACGTGAACAGACATCTTGCTACCCAACTCCTTACATAGTACCCCTGTAGCTGATGTCCCTGGTAGCATCCCCCTACATCAAAGTGGCAATATGCCTTGTTTGGGGTGAAAATTTAATAAAAAAATTTTTAAAAAAATAAAAAAAAGGACCTGAACTCCAAAAATTTGAAAAGGCTAAAAACTGACGGATTCAGGTTGTAAACGAATTGTGTGAAACTGGACGAAATAAATAAAAAAAAGTTTTCTTTTCTTTGCAAATCTCTACATACAACATGTTGGGTCCATTTTAAAGAAAGTAAAGCCTGGGAGGTTGGACCTCCTAGGACTATGCAGAATCATAGCCTGACAGAGGTGTTACACACAACGTTTGGGTTGATTTTAAAAGTAATAAAAATACTATAAAGGTGGGTTTAACTGGTTTCCTCCAAAGGAGAAAGTTTCATGGGAGTAAGTGGTTCTCAGTTGCTGTTAGGGGAGAAGACTGCGTTAGGATTTTGCAACGAGGTGGCGTAATTCTCCTACATACAGCACCTGGTATCCCCAAATTGTCACCCATCTAGTACTGACTTAACAGTGCTTAACATTGGTGATCTATAAGTACCTCCAATGCACGCCACAGGTTTAACCCCCCTACATGTAGCACGATGTAACTCTAATTTAATTTAATATATTATCATAACTTTTTTTTTTATCATTTTAAAGAAGAAGCGTCAAATAAACTGCTAATATTTTTTTTAAATTTTTACAGCATACGAAAATGCGCAACTAAAATCGTGTTTACATTATCGATGCTTCAAAACAAAATAGGTTTGTTTCAAACACTAAAACGATTTAAAATAAGTTAAAACACAAATGAACTTATCCAGGTAGGTAGAAAAGTAACTTATCTTGCCTTTGGTAACATTTATTTGTTGCATATTTTTTTTATGCCTTCTTTGTTCTGTTAGTAAGAGTAAAAAATACCATTCTTTCTTTTTTCCATCTTTCTCCAATACTAATATGAATAACTAGACTTTATAGCCCATTAAAAATGGGAAAAAGTTATGGCCCGTTGACTCAGAGTTAGTGCTTTATGCCAAATTCAGGATTGAATATGGTTAAATTTGTGCACATTTTTGCATGAAATACTAATCCCTATTAATCCCTAACTGTGCATCGAGTGGATACCATAATACTTAGTTTGCTGCACCTTAACATAGCATAAATCAAAATACTGATAGAAAGCAATTTATTGGGTAGATTTCTATCTGTATTTTGTTTATTTTATTGACGCTCTGAAGACGCTGTGCTCCTGTCCGCCATGATAATTGCCGGTTTAACTTACCAACTCGACATTGCTGGTTTTGCAAACCGAATAGAAGCTGTAAAATACGTTAAAACACGCAAATTTTATCCAGGTAAATAAAAGAGTAACTTATCTTGCCTTTGATAACATGTATTTGTTAATATATTAGTTTTTTTTTTTGTTTTTTTTTTACACTTGTTGGCTCCTCTGCTAAATACCCTAAAATTGATTTTAAACCATTGGGGATACTTTAAGTAAGGTAGTACATAGAGTAAATGTGGTATTCTGGTGACTGCTGAAATGAAAGTGTTGGGCAAATGATGAAAGAATAGAAGGGAACTTTGCTTGGACAAATGCGTCTAGTTCAGGTAGAAATGACTAACAATCCCTCCCCCATTTTCAACACTTTTGGTGGCCTTATGTTTAATCTGCATATATTTAAAAAAAAAAAAAAAAAAAAAAGGCGGACCTGAAGAACCTTGTCCCCACCTGCCTATATTTTTATTTAAATCTTTTCTTCAACTTTTTCAGCAGATTATAATCGAATGGACACTAGTCTACCAGATTATTTAAAAATGAAATGAAACAAAAGGTCAATATTCAAATATTTGTGGAGGGTGCTCAATGTCTAATGCAGTAAATCCAGTTCCAGTAAACCGATCTATTTTTGGACAATCAACGTTTTTAAAAGCAGTTTAGTCTTATTTTAAGATCATTTTCAAAAGCAAATTCAAAAAGTAGCTAAACTTATTTTAAAAAAGAGCTAAATGCGCGAAATTTGGCCTTAAAATATCGCGTGGTTCTAAAATGGGTGATCGATTTACTAGAAGGTTGCATTAGAAACTGAGCACCTTTTATAAATATTCAAATATTGACGTTTTTGATATTTTTTTGATAATCTGGTAGATTAATGTCCATTCGATAATAATTCGCTAAAAAAAATTTTTTAAGACAAAAAAAAAAAAAAAAAAAGCAGATGGGGGCACGATTCCTTAGGTTCACCAATCCTTCTCGCTGTGGGCAATTTTAATTTTGTTCCAATTCAGAATGCCCCCTTTTAGGCATTTGGATTTTCCTCACATTAAAAACCGACCTTGCGTCTCGCTTTGTCCTCGTGGGCAGGTGTGCAAATAGGGACAAACATAATTCGAGAACTGAGTTTGGTCGTTGTATGAGTTTAACCAAGACCGTCTTAAAAGACAAGGCCACGATTTAACAGAGGTATTCTCGTTGTATTAGTTTAACATAGGTATTCTCGATGCTATACTGCAGTAGTAGCGCTATCAGAAATCAGGGACTAAGAAAGAAAGTCAATAGAGTTAACTCCCTTGGATAACGCTCTCCTTTCTCTAAGGAACAGAATAAATGGCGAGAGGTAATATTAGTAATAATAAGACTGCCTCACTCGCAGCCTCTCTTTTTGCTTTAGTTGTTTACTTTTTTGTATAGTGGTCGTCGAGTTGCTAACATCTCCAAGGATGTGACGACCCAGTAAAAAAAAAAAGGATTGCTCCGACGAAAAGGCGTTCGTTTAACCCTTAACGAAGGACAGCGCCTTTCTATCAGAGTCGTTTATTCTCGCGTTATTTATTTCCCTTTTTCTTTTTTGATGGAAAAAAAGGAAGTCAAGAAGAACACATCTTTAGCTTCTTTCACTTCTCATAGCAGCTCAACAACAAACCGGGGATAATAATAATAATAGTCATAATGATAATGACGGTTGTTTGTTAAAAATAATCCCATTATTATTATTATTATTAGCTGATATTATTTACGTACACCCGGAAGTGGAATATCTGGAATCGATTACCCATTTTGGTTTCGCTTTTATTGAGGAAGTCCCGTGTCTAAATTTTGCTGTAATTGAATTCTTTTTTGGAAATGCGCGCAAGTTTCACTTGGGGATATATTATTTTCCGCGTCTCCATGTCCAGCCGTCAGTATCGGATCCACAATCTGCCGCATTCTTGTGTTCCAACTGCTGCTATTATAGCAGGAGAAGAAAGGCGACATATTCCCATTTAAATTGCCCCCCCCCCCCTCAACATACACATTATGAGGGACAAAGCTAGATATAATTAATCTGGAAAATCCAGGTCCCTAAAAAAAAAAAAAAAAAATAGCAGATGTCCTGTGGCTCCTGTGCTCTCTACCGCAAACAAAACCAAAACAAACAAAACACAAGCCACTTTGGTGATTTCTTGGACTGATGACAGAACGGATACTACACTTTGATCTGAAGGCCGGATAAAGGAGGCTTATTACTTTTTACCCACAAGGATTTTTCACACACACATTACTAGCGATCGTTTATTGCGAGGGAAAAACAAACAAAAAAAAACAAAAAAAAACAGGTGGTGTTCCCTGGAGTCTGAATGACAGCAAGTCTCCCCACATTTCCATTTCTTTCCAGCATTGCGTGAAATCATTTTTAGTTCTCGCAACAGCCGTTTACTGTTGAATTAATTTTTAGTATATAAAGAATGGAGAAAGAAAATGTGTTTATTGTATCTCTAGACTACATGATTTAAAATAAAAATAAAACAAGACCCTAATTTGTTTGTTTAAAATAACCAATTTTAAACAAGAAATTTACAATAATTTTTTTTTTATATTTCCGTCACATTTTGAGAAAGAAAATACTTTTAAAAACGGACATCTTATTCCTATAAATTTGTCAGCTACTTTTTATGCTTTTTGCGTAAAATTTGCATAGTTTTTTTTTTTTACCTTTAGTCTCCCCCTTCCCTAAGAATTTTTCTAAGATTATTTTTTGTTTGTTTGTTTTTTTTTTACTTCTACATACCCACCTCCAAGTAAAAACAAAAACAAAGCAAACATTATCACCCGACAGACAATACATGAAAAAAACAAAACATTACACCCATATAAAAAACAAACAAAATTTTATCTTTTCCATTAATCAAGATAGCTACTATCACAAAAAAAACGACTCTGGTTAAAACATATCAGTTTTCGTGTTGGCCACTCTAACCGGAACATGTCGACCCCCAGCGACCAAAGAGATACGGTGGACAAAGGCTCTCACTATCCGAAAAAGTACGTCTCTTCGACGAAAACCTCGACCCCGAAACAAGACATGGGATCCCGATCCAACGTAGCAACCACATCCGTAGTGACCACTTCGACATGGGAAGCGAGCGTCAGGGTGGCTAGTAGTACTGAAGAGGACCAACAGGGTGACTCCCAACTGCCCCCTTTGCTACCCGAGACTCGATCACGTTCGAGATCAGCTTCGTCCTCCCCGGGTCACCGACGACACGGGCCTCGACCCCTGTCCGTCCTCACTCGGACCACCACAAACATGTCGGTCGCGGACGGCCTCCTCCACCAAAACCCGGTCCTTAAGGAACACGAGCCCCTGACGACCCTTCTCGGTTTAATCCCCACCAAAGCACAAAAGGGGATGTTTACCGAATGTGAGTTACAGTTGACCTGCATCGCTGCCAGTGGAGACTACCTCGCCCTGGGCACGAACGTCGGACTTGTCTTCTTGTACAACCGGAAGAAACGATGTTTGGATAGATTACGATGTGATGTAAGTAATTTGTACAGTGTATATACATCGAATGCTAACATTTCTTGGTAAAGTCACTGAATCCACGTCGTGAGTTTATTGCGAGAATAAAAAAAATGGTACTTATGCACTTATGTTACCGTGCTGAAATAATGTTATTTAGAAAGCCATTCTTGACACGGAGAGAGAAGTGTGTTTTGTAATTATTTTGTACTTTCACCTAACAATTTAATTAAAAAGAAGATATAAAACTTGGGGTTTGTATTACTGTACACATAGATTCGAAAAAGTTGTCAAAAAACAAATATATAACAAATAAATGTTATCAAAGGAAAGAGAAGTTACTTTTCTACCAAACTGGATATATTTTTTGTGTTTTTATTCAGTGTAACATGTTTATTCAGCTCGAAAAGCATACAGTGTTTACTGATGTATTGGAAAATTCCAAATGGCGCGTGACTCTCTCTTTAACAGGGTAAGTTCGGGAAAAGGTGTTATAAATAATAAACTAGACAACATACTGTTAGAAGTTCGCTCAATATATGTTACCGTGACATAAGTTGACATATATTCGGTGGTTTTTAAATAGTATAGATTTGAAGGGTTTGTATTACTGTACAAATAGATTCGAAAAAGTTGTCAAAAAACAAATATATAACAAATAAATGTTATCAAAGGAAAGAGAAGTTACTTTTCTACCAAACTGGATATATTTTTTGTGTTTTTATTCAGTGTAACATGTTTATTTAGCTCGAAAAACATGCAGTGTTTACCGATGTATTGGAAAATTCAAAATGGCAGCCGACTCTCTCTCTCTCGGAGAGGGTACGTTTGGGAAAAGGTATTATAAATAATAAACTAGACAAAATACTGTTAGAAAACAACCGAATATATGTCAACTTATGTCACGGTAACATATATTGAGCGAATTTCTAACAGTATTTTGTCTAGTTTATTATTTATAATACCTTTTCCCAAACGTACCCTCTCCGAGAGAGCGTCGGCTGCCATTTTGAATTTTCCAATACATCGGTAAACACTGCATGTTTTTCAAG
The DNA here is from genome assembly GCF_053919585.1 of Euprymna scolopes. Taxonomy (NCBI): domain Eukaryota; kingdom Metazoa; phylum Mollusca; class Cephalopoda; order Sepiida; family Sepiolidae; genus Euprymna; species Euprymna scolopes. Next base: position 34,405,104 of record NC_136513.1, read on the forward strand.
CTGAATAAACATGTTACACTGAATAAAAACACAAAAAATATATCCAGTTAGGTAGAAAAGTAACTTATCTTGCCTTTGATAACATTTATTTGTTCTATATTTGTTTTTTGACAACTTTTTCGAATCTATGTGTACAGTAATACAAACCCAAAACTTGAATTTAACTTGAAAATACTATTAAGAAATATATATATATATATAGCACGGTAACTTAAGTGCATAAATACCGACAAAAAAAATTTAAAAAAAAACAACTATGTAGGTATACACCTGAAGAATCTTGCCCCCACTCTCTATTTTTTTGTTTATTTATTGGGGGGGGGGGCAGATTATTATCAAATGGACACTAGTCTACCAGATTATCAAAAAAAAAATTAATAAATAAATGCTTAAAAAGTCAATATTTAAATATTTGTAGAGGTGCTCAGTACTTATTTTAGAAACAACTTCATGTTTTCATGCCAACTTTCGCGAATTTAGCCTTTTTAAAGTAGTTTAGTCTTTTTTAAGATTTTTTAAAAGCTAAATTTAAAAAAAAAATGCTAAACTACTGTAAAAAAAAGTCTAAATTCGCGAAATTTAGCCTGTTGCATTAGAAAATAAGCACCTCCTACAAATATTTAAATATTGACTTTTTTGGGTATTTTTTTACGACCTGACCCAGCGTAGTATAAACACCCCCGAACCACCCCATGTTAAGAACGGCTTCGGAATAAACACCCCCTCAACTTCCCCGTGTTAAGAACGGCTTTCGAGGCTGGAGGAGGGTCTTTATTCTGAAAGCCATTCTTAATATGGGGAGGTTGGGGTGTCTATAATACGCTGGGGCACGTCGTAAAAAAAAATACCAAAAATCCACTTAATTTGATTAAGTTTTATTTTTTATTTTTTGTACTTATGCATTTATTGATCCGTGCTGAAATAATAACGCTATTATTTAAAAATCTATTCTTAACATGGAGAGGGGAGGGTGTTTTGTACCTATTCTGTACTTTAACCTTATAATTGAATAAAAAAAAACACATCATAAAACTTTAATTAAACTTGAAAATACGATTTTAAAAAATAGCGCGGATCAGTAAGTGCATTAGCACCTTTTTTTTTTTTTTAGAAAGGAAAATCAAATTTTAATGAGATCGATCGTATCCCGCCATCTTACCTATTTCGCGGACGAAGAGGGGGGCACCAAAGGAGATAACTCCACTAGTCCACTCCAAACTCCACTACTCACCGCTTTATAAGTTAGTAAAAATTTGACGAGATTATCTTGAACTTGGCATAAAAAACCTAGATATTTTAATTTTCTTTTTTTCACTTATTTTACAGAATTTCTATTCTTTTTTAATCCCTTTTTCATTTTGGCCTTTGTTAACTTTTTTTTCGTTTAAAAGCAGACTAACTATTCTCAGCTAGTCGTCCAAATTTAAACGTGTGGAAAACACGTAAGCTGGGAATAGTAGTCCGAAAAATGAGAAATCGTCCGAAAACACGCAAGATAAGAACAGTTGTCCGAATGAAAACGTGAGCAATAACATTAGTCGTCCGAATCGAATCGTAAGATGAGAACAATAGTCCGAAATTAAACTGAGAATCTTGTGTAGTCACGGGTTAATCACTGCAAAGTACGGGAAATATTTTATAATTTGCCTGATGCCAAAATTTGGTATTATTATACAAACACCGTGACAGCGTTAGGGTTAGGGTTTAGGGTTAGGGTTAATTCGCTGTCACGGTGTTTGTATAAATTTACCCAAAATTTTGTTCTTGTAAATTTATTCCTTACTGTGACATTGACTGACATATATTCGGTAAGTTTCTGACAGTATTTTGTATAATCTTTTAGTTTGGGCTCATTTTCCCAAACTTAACGTATTTCACTAGCGAGCTCGCCGCCATTTAAACACTGCATGTTTTTTGGACCAATTAAACATTTTACATAAAATAAAAACACTGAAAACTTATCCAGTCAGGTAGAAAAATAACTTATCCTGATAACATTTATTTGTTATATATTTGTGTTTGGCAACTTTTTCGAATCTGTACAGCAAAATAAACCACTTAATCGTTTAACTTAATTTTTGGACAGTTTTATTACTGAGACATGAAAATTCAGTAAATACCATTAGTGTCATTTGAAATTCAGTATTTCAATTGTCGAATTTCTCTACAGTAACGATATATAATGTCTTGCAGGCCAGCTTCAGTTTTGCTGCCTCGGTTGTCTCCCCTGTGGCCTGACCAGGCCACAAATATATATAAAATGAAAATTATGGAACTATATTCCAATGTGATGGAGAGATGAAAAAGCAACAAACCAAAATTATAAAGTTAATGATTTGTTCAGTTTTCATCTCTCCATATATATATGTACTAGCAAGGAGACCCGACGTTGCCCGGGATTGGGTGATATCAACAAATGTTTCACACTCCCATATTTTTGCCCTCCATGCTTCCGCTCAGTCTTGAAAGACAAAGGACACCTCTTAGGGGCAGTAGTGCATGTAATTGTGAGGCAAGGGTTGCTCAATCTCAACCACACCTCTCCTGAATCGGCACTGTTTGAGTTAAGTGGCAAGGAGAAGACCAGGACGACTGCAAACAATGCCGAGATAAGTGGAGAGCACATACAGCACCTGAAAGTCGCAAATGGTCACCCATTTAGTACTGATCAGATTCAACGTTGCTTAACTTTGGTGATCCAGTGGGAACCGGTTTGTCAACGTGATGATGATGCCGTATGCAATATTTTTATTGTCATTGAAATCGGTGAACGCGCCCATTTTTCAATCAAATCGATTGCTTGCTCTAGTTGGGGACCCATTGTGGTGTACGACAAAGAAACTTCATATTCCTCCTCGCAGTGACGTAGTCCACAATACATTGTAGTATACATTGCACTGTAGAGAATCTACTGTTTATTTTATAAAATTATTTTTTATATATAACTAGCGGGGGTACCCGGTGTTGCCCGGGTGTTTGTAGGTGTGTGTGTTTTTTTTTTGGGGTGGGTGGGGTACATCCAAACCCTATATTAAACTTTTAAAAAATCGGGGGTGGGGGGAAACAACGAACATGATGTAAAAAGAGAAAGTAAAATAAAAAAAATTTTAGTAGGTAGGTAGGATCGAACCCGGTACGTTGTGGCAAAAAACTTGATAAGTTACCGCTCGCCCACGAAAGTAAAGTAACTGAAACAAATTTCATTTTAACGTTTTAAACGCACAACGCTAATGTTGTAAATTGAGTAGAATTCGAATATTTATGGGGACGCCTCAACAAGAACTTGCTTGTTTACATTGGATTTGAAGGTTACTATGTTGTATTTAACTGGGAAGCAGGCCAATGGAACAATATTTCTTTCACGATAAACGGCGTCTAGCTGAAACCACTGTCAAAAATTTTCCCTACTCTTTATCTGTGCCTAAATCAAAACGTAGATTCCATGAACAAAGTTTCTTTCTTAGAATTGCACGCCTGTGGAACTCGCTTGCCTGTTTCCCTCCTGACTTCAACATGGATGTCTTCAAGTCCAACATAAACAAATTCCTGATGAACCGCCCCTCCCCCTAAGTAATGACACTTTATCAAATCTCCAATACTAATGAATACTGCAACACTATCCCATTGATTACTGTACACAAAATAACATTTATCCCCGAGTGGCTTCTGGGCCTTGATAAGTGGTGACCTTCATGTAAAAAAAAAAAAAGTAGGCAGTTCTAGAAAAGAAGCTTTGTTCATGGAATCTGCATTTAGGTTGGGGATAGATAGATAAAGTGGGAGAAATCATATATAATGGTTGTAGCTAGTCGGGTGTTTCTTGTGAAAGTTTGCCAGGGGGGGGGGGGGAAGAGCGTAGATTGGAATTAAGTTAAGCACTTGCCATAAAAACAGTAATAGAGCAGAGACAGGCTTGCAACATCTCTTCTGTCAGAAAGAGGTTGCAGAGAAGAGAAAAGGACATCACCTACTAGGTTTCGAAGCCGGTTTTGAACTCTATCAAGGCTGGATAGGCTGCACTGAGCAGCTCCTGCCCAGATGTGGCAGCAGTACTCCGTTTTAGGGCGTACCAAGCTAATAAAACTAAATCTCTTTCCTTTAACAATTACAAGAAACCTTCTAAACCACCGATTGTCATGACAAATAATATTCTACCTGAAAACTCCTCATTCAAACTCCTCACACAGGCAACATGAATTGGAAGAAAGACATAGAAGACATTGACAAGGTTTCTGCAAAGAAGCTGGGCTCTCCCTACCGTGCTAGGAAACTACTCACACATAACAGTATCCCTGCATCTCTTTAAAACCACCATTTATCCATGGATGGAGTATTGTTGCCACATCTATGTTTGTGCATTTACTAATAGTTTTTCCATTCTTAGACAGTCCAAAAAAGAATCTCCAATCTAACCAAGCTCCAACCTTTGTCCAATCCCTGCAATGTTGCATCCCTGTGTTTTGTTTTACAAGTACTCTAATGAAATGTGCTCTGATGAACTCCTTGCATTTGTTTCGCTTTGACTAAGCTGACAAGCAGCAAAATCCCACCCCTTCACTGTTTAAGTCTAGATGTCGGGAAAGCATTCTATTCTAATTGTTTCTTCCCTTGAACTGGTAGATTTTGGAATTCTTTCCCTATTTCTTGCTTCCCTGACCGTATTGGATGAAGGTTACTAGCTTTTTCTTGGAAGTCGTATATCTCCAACATCCTGATAGCTTAGGCTTATATCTTTAAGTTCAATTGGACTACAGGTAATTTGTGCTTAGATAGACTTAAGTAGTGGAATGTAGAGTGCAATGTTGCCGCTTCTAATTAGCATCCGTTCCAAATTAGTATTTGAGTAGAAAGGCACGCTAGTGGTCCATGTCCACATTTCTTACCTCGGGTGATGAATACAAAATCTGTTAGCAAGATCATATCGAGCCATCAGGCGAGAAAGACTACTCTTACACTTTTCTGGCTCATTAGTGCCGCTTACCTTGCCTATCATGGTAAAAGAGATGGTATTCCAATCTCCCATGAAACCTATGCACTTTGGATCTGTGATGACTGGCTTCAAACTTTGAAAAAAGGGAGATCCTCTCTTTTGTGCAGTGTTGGGCGCTGAACCAAACTGAAAATCTTATATGACAGTATTGGTCACTACCAATTTGTTTTCTGGATCACTACAGACAACATTGACTGCCGCAGTCTCCCATTAAAGCTATGCACTTTACATCCATGATGCTGTGCTTTGAAACTAGGATAAATGGCTTCAAACTTTGAAAAAAGAGGACATCTTCTTTCTCAAACAGTGTTTAGCACGAGCTGCAATAAAACTCCATTTTTTTTTTTTTTTTTTTTTTTTTTTTTTTTTTTTTACACAGTGATCACCACTTATCAAGGCCGGGAAGCCACTCAGGGATAAGGGTTATTGCAAGTACATTACATTAGTGTGGAGATTTGATGAAGTGTTTACTTAAGGGGGCGGTTCATTAGGAATTTGTTAACATTGGACTTGAACACATCCAAGTTGTAGTCCGGTGGGAAGCAGACAGACGGAACAGAGTTCCACAGGCGTGCAGTTCTAAGAAAGAAGCTTTGTTCATGGAATCCGTGTTTTGGTTTAGGCACAGATATAGAGTGGGGGAAATTTTTCACAGTGTATTCAGCTAGACTGGTGTTTTTCGTGAAAGATTGGCGAGGGGGGACCAGAGATTGGAGTTCAGACGAGCACCTGCCATGGAAATAACGATAATTCTTGGCAATATTGGCTACTACCAGTCTATCTCCTGGATTTCTACAAACAACATTATCACAGACAGGGTGCATTTCCCAAGCAAGGAGATTCCTTTTCTTTCAGGATTTCCATATGCTAAGAAGACATTAATTAAAGTGTTGGGTTAGTACTTGATGATCTCCAGAGGAAATGAAACATGTCGCATCGATTACTGTTTCATCCACACATAGGAACAAGAGATCTCTCTGAAGATAAATCCCTTGGTTTGATGATCTTGTACCTCACTCATTCAGACTAGTCAAGTAAAGAACCATAGATTTAGCTTAAACAGTGCCAACTTAATTCCAAAATTTGCCGAGGAAAGGGTGTTGAGATTCAGTGTAGCCAATTTTTTTTTTTTTTTTTTTTTTCATCTTTTTCTTCTAGGAGGTGGGACATCCAACCAGATGTCTGACATTTACCCCAATTTTATTGAATTCAATCAAGAGATCTCTTTAGGATACTAGTGCAACCGTTTGTATCTCACTTGCGCTTGCTTCACTGGGTATACTTGCTAAGTACTTTTTAAAATTCTTTTTCATAAGTTCAGTTGCTCCTATTATGATTGGTAGGTGCTAATGCACTTACTGATCCACGCTATTTTTTTTTAAATCATATTTTCAAGTTTAATTAAAGTTTTGTGATATGTTTTTTTTGTTTTTTTTTTATTCAATTGTACCTATTTACAATGCCTCCCCACGGGGCAGAGTTAGACACCAGGGTCATTTTTTAACGTGGAGAAAAGGTACAAAAATAAAAATTGTCTCAGTCGTGAAGGATTTCTCCTCCACCGAGAAATGGAAGTGCCGCATCTGAAGAACAGATACTACACTTTGATCTTGGCCAAAAGGCCAAATTTTATCCAGTTGTAAGGTTAAAGTACAGAATAGATACAAAACACTCTCCCCTCCCCATGTTAAGAATGGCTTTTTAAATAATAACGTTATTTCAGCACAGATCAATAAGTGCATGAGTACCGATTGGTATAATTGAAACCGCTTAGTTTCCAATTTCGTTTCATATCTTATATAAGTCCTTGATATTTTGTTAGCTCTTCCTTCTCAGCTCTGTTAAGCCCTGCATCATTGGGTACACTTACCTTTATTATGATCGCCTTTTTTATTCGCTCTGTCCCAAATCACTATACCTGGTTTAACAGCTGCATTTTCTAGATAATTACCAGTAGGGATTACGTAGTCATAGTGAATGGTGTAGTTGTCATTCTCAACTGTTCGCTCGGGTATATGTTCCCAGGGTTTCTTACTTCACTCAACTTTTAGCTTCTTATATATCTTCCCACAAAGGTATTTGCAAACTCCATTATGGCAATCTGTATAATAGCCATGTCCAAGTATCCTGGTTGCTGTGTATGTTATTGCTGACCTCCAGGGGAAAGGTTCTTTTTAGAATTAATGTTTGATACTGATCTGCAATGAAACTCAAAATATTGGCAATATTAGCCACTACCAGCCCATCTCCTGGATCACTACGGACAACATGGATAAAAGATAATCTGTGCTGAAAAAGAATCTACCAACTTTGTGAATGTGTCTTGGGTAGTTTTGTACGGTACAATCACATTGTCACACCGGTTCTCGCCAAATCACCAAAGTTAAGCAACGTTGAGCCTGGCCAGTACCAGAAGGGTGACCGTTTGGGAAAGCTTAGCGCTGTATGTACCTTCTGGGAAGGTTGGATGTAGGGGCCAGCACTCTTGCTCCGAAAAAAGAACCCCTATGGCCTATGCCCCTCCAGGGGCTCGAGGCTATCGGTGGATCTTAGGTAGTTTCTCTCCCTAATGGGAAAAATAGTGTAAAAAGAAAGATAAAAAAAAAGAACGCTCTGCCGGTCATTAACAATGTATTAACAGGTATTTGTCTTACCATTGTGAGTCCTGTCTAGACATTATAATAGATTAAAACAACATTAACAAAAACAAAACAAACAAAAAAACAAAAGAACAAAAGAGAGATCGGTAGCAAAAACGAACAAAAAAAAACTAAATTAAAATACGGAAACCAAAATAAAAGTAAGCTCATTTCCCAGACACCTGGCTGATACAAATAGTAAGTAATAAAGAGTAGAAAGAAGTTATAGTTGTTCAATGTTTTGTTGTTATGAATGACTTAAAATTGTTTTTGATTGAAACCAGATGACTTGCTTTTGGAGCCAGTCAGTCTGATATATCATTAGCCAAGAGCAACCACTGACCAATTCTTCATGTGGTGCCGGAAAATGCAACATTGCAGAAAAAAAAAAAAAAATCTAAAAAGTGAAAACTTGTTCATTTTTATATGTGTATATATATATATATATTGATGACATCAAAGGAGATGCAATGTTTACCTGATATAAGCAATGGTAAACTTCAATCTATATATATATAAAAGCGAAAATGTGTGTATGTATGTTCGCTTTTTATGTATGTCCAAGAAAGGCTTTTATCAGAGAAGTGGTCAGTCGCCTCGCAACTTAAAACTTTTTATATCACATAGATATCATAATATCTCCGAGTTAACAACGGAGCTCGCCTGTCTATTTAATTTGCTCGACTTCGGGAAGATAAATATTCAACATTTGTCGCTCGCCGCATGTGGATTAGGTTTTTTCCTATAATAAAAGCGACACTAATTCTGGCGGTATTTTCCGGCTATCACCGGAAATGTCCGAAAGTAATCAGCTTTGATCACCGTGGAAATATTTTTCTTATATCAAACAATTGCTATTCAATTTGGACCCCACCAACATCTTGGGGGGTGGGGGAAGCGTTCCTGCAGTAAATGAAATACTATCCCGCAATCAAAGGTGACCTCATTAAGTCATTAAAATGTGCACCTGCCAAATCTAAGTAATTAAATAAATTCAAACGTGTTTCCGTTAGTATCTCGCGGTGGCCCAGTGGGGTTAACCTCGCACGTTTATTTTTCACACTTTAATTTCCAACTTCGCCTCAAGGGTTCGGGTTCGGGTTCGATCCTCATACTCACCTACCAAAACTTTTTTTATTTTTACCCCCCCCCCCGGAGTTTTGATTTACCCAAAACCACACACACCTCCAAACACCCGGGCAACGCCAGGTACCCCCCCGCTAGTCTAATATGAATACCAGTATATATATATTAATGAAATCAAAGGGATGTAGTGTTTACCTGATATACACAATGGTAAACTCCATTCTCTAAAGAATTATTACGAGGGGTGTGCAATAAGTAATGCCCCTGACCCACCTCCAGTTATCTGATCTAGTTGAAATTTTGCATGTGCAATGATGTATATCTCTATGGGTTATGTGGCAAATTACAGTTGAGCATTAATTGTGGTTTCTGTTTTACAAGTGTTTGAACCGAGTCGGGTGTGATGAAATGGAGCCTGTTGAATGTCGAGCAGTGATCCAGTTTTTGTATTTGAAAGGACGCACACCACAGGAGACTTTTGATGAAATGAAAGAAACTTATGGTGATAATGCCCCATCATATAACCTTGTAAAATGCTGGCATTGTGAATTCAAACATAGTCGGAAGTCTGTGGAAACAGCTCCCAGACCTGGCCGCCCCCTCCCCTTCTGCCATTGATGAGACATCTGTCCGTCAAGTTGAGGCTGCCATTTTGGAAGATCAGCGCATTACTATTCGCCAAATAGCCCAAGATGTCAAGATTAATACAGGGTCTGTGAAAACTATCATTAGTGACCATTTGCATATGCATAAGGTGTCTGCCAAATGGATTCCCAGGTTGCTCACATCATTCCAGAAGTGAGAATGTGTCGAGTGCTCAAGGATGAATTTGGAGATGTGCCAAGAAGATGAGTAAAAGTTTTTCAAAAGACTGATTACACAGGATGAAATCTGGGTCCCTTACTATGATCCAGAGACCAAAGCGCAGTCAATGCAGTGGAAGCACTTGGACTCACCACCTCCAAAGAAGGAAGGGTAAGCCCTCCACTGGCAAGATCATGCTCACAGTCTTCTGGGACCAGGACGAAGTAGTGATGACAGATTTCCTGGCAAAGGGTACCACAATTACAGGAGCCTATTATGCTTCACTTTTGAGGAAATTAAGGGAAGCTATCAAAATCAAGAGGCGGGACAAGATCAGCAAAGGTACCCTCCTCCTGCAGGACAACGCTCCGGTCCACAACTCGCATGTCGCCAGATCAGAAGCACGGGCGTATGGTTATGAAATCCTTCCCCATCCTCCCTATTCTCCTGACATTGCACCCTCTGACTTTCACCTCTTCCCAGCCATGAAGTTGTTTTTGGAAGGATAGCGTTTCCCAGATGATGCAGCCTTGATTTCTGAAGTCACGTTGTGGTTGGAGGACCAACCTGGGGTGTTCTACAAAAACGGTCTCCAGAGCTGCATCAAACGATGGGAGAAATGCATAACTCTGGGTGGTTCCTATGTAGAGAAAGACTAATAATTGTGCCAAGTTTCGTTGCCCTACTGCTATGGGAAGTGGGTCTGGGGCATTACTTATTGCACGCCCCTCGTATTGCATTTCAGATCAAGAGAATTTTCATGCTAGCTGAAATATTATGCGCAGCTTGTTTTTATTTTTTTTACATATCCAACATTTTTTCACTTCTTTTCTTGACAATTTATAACTACAATAAATTGCAGTTTCACTAAATGCCATAAATAGCAAATTCTAGCATTGCTACAAATATAATTTGCTGATTTTTTTATGTCCTCGGCTGAGAAGAATAACAAGAATAGCATTCTTTGAAACTTCGCGGAATAAGGTCTTTGTAAAGTGTTTTTTGGAATATTTAGTCGAACAATAAATTTTGATTGTAAAGTTCAACTTACAGTTTTAATTTTCTTTCTCATATATATATATATATATATATATATATATATATATATGTATAAAGAATACAAAAAGTATAAAAGCTAATAACTTTTCTTTATTCATTTTCCATTGGTGACGTGCAGAAATACAAAATAATATTGTGAAAAAAAATTTTAAAACTCTTTTTACAAGTACGTATTTTCGACCGATCCTTCAGCCTTCATCAGTGTAGTGAAAGTGATGAGCATACACGGGGAGGAAAAGGAGAAGGGAAGGGGTATAGCCAATGAGAAGGTGCCACGTCAGTCTTAAATACATATACATATAAGTATACACATATAAATTAAAGATTAAACAGTAAATAAACATAAAGAAATGCACCTTTATATGTAGATATTTTAATACCAACCAAATAAAAATGCTCAACACACACAATAGTTTTTTGAGTATTCAGTAGAACAATAAATGTGATTGTAAATTTCAACTTAGTTTTTATTTCTTTATTTATATATATATATATATATATATATATATATATATATATATATATATATATCTATAAAAGTGAACGTGTCTGTCTGTCTGTCTGTGTACATTTCCCTACGCAATAACTCTGTCAATTTTTAGTCTATAGACTCGAAATTTGAAATACCGGGTACTGAGATTTGGGAAAATCGATGTGACGGGTGTCAGCCAGAAATTTGGCTGTTAAGGGGTCAAATTTCAACGATTTGACCTTTAAGAACTCTACCAAACTCCTCCGACAATTTTGGGTCTAGACACTTGAAATTTTAGATATAGGTTCCTTGAACCTGGATCTAACTTAATAAAGTGATTTGAGCCCGAAACTATAAATTTTAAGGGGTCATAATAGGGGTCAAAGTTTTAAAAAATTAACCATTTTTTTTGTTTTTTTGCTTTTTTTGCACAGCATACACCTCCAAACACCCGAGCAACGCCGGGCACCCCTGCTAGTATATATATATATATATATATATACATAATATACTAACATTTCAGCCTGGCATTGCCCGGGTGTTTGGGGGTGTATGTTGAGCAAAAAAAAAAAAAACGGTCAATTTTTTTAATTTTGACCTCTATTATGACCCCTTAACATTTATTTTTTGGGGGCTCAAATCAAGTTATTAAGTTAAATCCATGTCGAAGGAACGTATATCTAAAATTTAAAGTGTTTAGACCCAAAATTGGCGGAGGAGTTTAGTAGAGTTCTCAACGGTCAAATCGTTGAACTTTGACCCCTTAACAACCAAATTTCTGGCTGAAAACCGATCACAGATTTTCCCAAATCTCAGTACCCTGTATATCAAATTTCGAGTCTGTAGACTGAAAATTGACAGCGTTATTGCGTAGGAAAATGTACACACACACACACACACGTTCACTTTTATAGATATATAGATAGATACATAAATATATATGGAAACAATTTTGTGTTTACTATAAACTTTTTACGCAAATATTATGCAAGTATAAATCATGTAGAATATCTGCATGAATATAATTACACGTAATAGTAAATTAAAGATGATCATCCCATAAGAAAACCGAAAAAAATCTAATAGGGAATTAATTAAAATGAATGTTTAAAATAATATGCAAATTAGCTAGATCTTTTGCTAGTGAATGCAATTCCACAACCCATATATAAGAAAATTGTATTTTCTTTTATAATAAATAGAAAAGAGGGGGGGTTTTAATATGAATATCAATACACACAAAAGAAAAACGAATTTATAGGAGTATATATATATATATATATATATATATATATATACTAGCAGGGAAATCCAACGTTGTCAGGGATTGAATGAGTATCAACAAATTTTCCACCTCCTACTTTGTCATCAAAATCTGTGAAATCGCCCCCCTTTTTTTTTCTTTTTTTTTTTTTTTTTTTTTTAAAATCAAATCGATTCATTACCTGCTCTAGTTGAGAACCCACTGTGGTATAACGGAAGGAAGCTTCACATGCCTCCTCACAGTAACTTAGTCCACAATATATTGTAGTCTATATTGCACTGTAGAGAATCTACTGTTGATTCTATAAAATTATTTGTAAATAATTGTTTCACTTGAAGTTTAAAATGCAAAAGTAAAGTATCATGATTCATTTGTGATCGAAAAAGAAAACATTTATTTCAGACACGTCCCTGTCTTATAAAAGAATCTACGGTTGATTTTATAGGCTGGGCCTTTCTGCTTGTCCGGTGATAAAACTTCTCAATTGCAGCTGTGATGTTAGGTTGTATAAAAGTGTTACGTTTTGTCACGATCAGACTTCCTTCTTGTATCGATATTTTGATTATCGATAATCAAAATATCGATTGGAGGCATTCCGATACAAAACCTATGTAAGAACACTCCCAGACACATCAAGTACCTTCATGCAAAATTAAAAGAAAAAAAAAAAAGAAACTGTTCGAGCTGTTTCCGAGTCTATAGGGAATTAACTCACACCCACACACACACAAAGTTCCTTTTATATAATAGTAGATATACATCAAATTAAAATGCACTAAACATTTGGGATTTTCTTTGTAAAACTCAATCATTTTCTGCAAAAGCAAAAACAATTTCTCTACAAAACAAACAAACCAAACACCATGAATAAATATTTGAAGATATAAGGAACTTGAAGCATAAAACCTTTTTCCAAACTGACTGGATTTGCCATTAAATAACTCAAAAAGGGTTGATATGCTGTTAAGCAAAGCAACCAAATTAATACCCATTGGATTAGAAACTATTCAGTAGATCACATCTTGGAAGAGGTGTGAATATTCTTTCGTTTATGATTGGTTGAAAAAAAAAAAAAAAAAAACTGCTGATCTGAGCTTTTGTCTAATAGCAATATGTAAAAAAAAAACATTCATTGCCACTGCTATTTCTAACAGTAACAATGTGAGGGCAAAGGGCAGACTTTTACCAAACATTTTTGTTAATATATTCTTTGTTGTTTTCTAAAAAAAAATGCTTTTTAATCTTTAGTTTTGTAGTCTTCCAAATTTAATTAATTAATGCTTTAATCCGGCTTATTTTTATGAACCTGATATAAATATCAAAATAAAAACTAACAAGACAAAAAACAAAATTGGAGGGAGGGGGTGCAATGAGCCATCGTCCCCGGTGGCAATTCACTGCTCAGCCATTTAATAAGTAATTACCAATTAAGTTAATTGACCTAGTTGGTTAAAATAACTCCTAAAACTGCAGTTAAAACATGTTTATTTTTACTTGTATGTAAAAGGTACTTTGTATGTATATGTGTGTGAATTCATTCCCTATGTACTCCCAAATAGCTGGACTGATTGCTTTTTTGTCTTTTTTTAAAGATACACAAATATACTTTGTGTTTAAGAGTGTTCTTAGATAGGTATTATATCAGATTGCCTCTACTGTATTGAAAACCAATAATCGAAAAAAAAAAAAAATGGATGAAAGAAACAACAGTCCAATTTTGACAAAAATTAACGCTCTTATACAACCTAATATTACAAGTGCATTGAAGAATTTTTATCACCATACAAGCAAAAAGGTCCAGCACATAAAATCAACAACAGGTTCTTTGATAAGACAGGAGTGCGTTCAAAATGAATGTTTCTGTTAATGCACAATTGAAACCTGATACTTGACTTTTGCATTTTGAACTTTAATTCAAGCCATTATATACAAATAATCTTTTTCAAAATCAACAATAGGTTCCTATTTACAATGCCTCCCCACGGGACAGTTAGACACCAGGGTCGTTTTTTAATGTGGGGAAAAGGAACAAAAATTTAAATTGTCTCAGTCGTGAAGGATTTCTCCTCCACTGACAGAGAACAAGAAATTGAAGTGCAGCATCTGAAGCACAGATACTACACTTTGATCTTGTCCCGAAGGAATAGGTTATCCACAGTCCAATGTACCTATTTACAATGCCTCCCCATGGGACAGAGTTAGACACCAGGGTCGTTTTTTAATGTGGAGAAAAGGTACAAAAATAAAAATTGTCTCACTCGTGAAGGATTTCTCCCCCACTGAAAGATGTATTGTGGACTAAGTTACTGCGAGGAGGCACTGCAGTGGGGTCCTGGACTAGCACAGACAATCAATTTGATTTTTAAAAAAATGGGTATTTTTACCAATTTCAATCACAATAAAAGTATTGAAAGTGTGGAACATTCATTGATCCCAGGCAACGTCGGGTCTGCATGCTGGTGTATACATATATATATATGGATTCTCCCGTCAGTTTGAATTTGTGTGTACTGGAAAACTGTCCACAGTTTTTGGAACAACTGCTAATCTCAGTCGATGTTTCCTTCAAGAATTACAAGAAACCTTCTCTACCACCAATAGCAATGGCCAAGAACACATTGCCTGAAAGTACTTCCTTTAAACTCCTCGGCCTAACGTTCATAGGGAACATGAACTGGAATAGATACATTGAGAACATTGCCAGGGCTGCTGCGAGGAAGGTGGGCTCTCTCTACCATGCTAGAAAGCTACTTACGCTTGAAAGTATCCTGTACCCCTATAAGGCCACCATTCGCCCATGTATGGAGTACTGTTATCACATTTTGGCTGGTGCATCTCCTATTTGTCTCTCACTTCTAGACAGGGCTCAAAAGAGAGTCACCAACCCGACAGTCCTGAACTGTCATCTAGGCTTCAGGTTGTGTCCCATCGACAAAATGTTGCATCCCTCAACCTGTTCTATAAGTACTTTAATGGTGAATGCTCTGACAAACTATAAGCACTTGTACCCCCTCGATGTAAATACCCGACAAGCAGCTAAACCCCACCCCTACACAGTAGAGACCCCTACGTGTAAGAAAGCTTTCTACTTCAATAGTTTCTTCTCAAGAGCTGCTAGACTTTGGAACTCCCTTCCGGGATTCTGCTTTCCCAACTGTACTGACATGCAGAAGTTCAAGTGTAATGTGAACAGGCATCTTGCTACTCAACTCCCTTCATAATATCCCTTCAACTTATGTTGTCCCTGATAGTAGCCTCCTACTTCAAAGTGGCACTGTGCCTTGTTTGGGGTGAATATTGAATGAAAAAAAAAAAGTTGGCACAGACAGAGCAGACAGTAGCCCTTTGGTTTTATATCGGGTTTCCTTCCCTAGATGCCTGTCTTAACAACTGAAGATACATCTCTCCCAGGGTTTTTTGAATGCACCCCCATATACAAACCTAGAAATTTCTATCTCCTGGCGCAGTACATACAGTGCCTAGTATTTTCAAATGGTCACCCATCTTATACTGGCCAAGGTCATATTCTATAATAAATCTCACCTGTCTGTTTAAATATATGTATGCTATGTATGTATGTATGTTATGTTATATATGTATGTATGTATGTATGTATGTTATGTTATATATGTATGTATGTATGTATGTATGTATGTTATGTTATATATGTATGCTATGTATGTATGTATGTTATGTTATATATGTATGCTATGTATGTATGTATGTTATGTTATATATGTATGTATGTATGTATGTATGTATGTTATGTTATATATGTATGTATGTTATGTTATATATGTATGTATGTATGTTATGTTATATATGTATGTATGCTACTGGTACCATGTTCCAGATATTAGATCTAGTTACCTACTCCTGATTAATTTGGCTAATCTATTTATGTTATAAAAAAAAGTCTTCCTTATCTGTGAGATTTGTCCCTTTCTCCAAATGCTCTTCTAATTTCCAAAACGAACGATTGCTTTCTAGCTATGCTAACAGATGGCAGTTCTTTTATTTCTTTTTTTTATGGCGGCTTCAAATAACCAAAAGTTTTAGACAAATCAAAAAAAAAAAAGGTTGATTATTCTATTTTTTTTTAAATTTTTTAAAGTTTATTATCATTTATATATAGATACATTTTTATTTTTAGTTTATATTTAATAAAAAATATCAGAAATACGACACCATATATCCATATAAAATAATTACAGTATAGCTAGTCCAAGTTCTAACCATATATTTTACTTACCAAACAATTATTTTAGACCTGTTTCCTTACATAAAAAGTGTGCCAGTTTTGATATCCTGAAAGAATTGTTTGGTAAGAAAAATATATATTTAGAACTTCAAATGTAGCTGTACTGTTATTTTATATGTGCTCTGTTATTATATTTAACTAACGATGTTTAAGCGTATTTTATCCCCGGCAGAGCCGGGCTTTTCCCCTCCCCCTCCGCTAGTAAAATAAATAAATAAAAATATACAAATTACTCATCTCAAAGGATCCCAATAAAAATAATATTTAACAGTAAGCTTGTTAGTTTTCTGGAAAGTTTGGTCCTCTTTAGTGATGTTCAGTTTGACTTTTGTAGTTTTTGTTCAACTGTTGATCGTTTCTCTGCAAAAATGGAATGTTTTTATTAGCCCTAAAAAGAGCCCCTGGGGCACACCCAAAGGTTATCGCGAAGTATAGACAGACAAAATTATATAGAAATCGGTTAGTTACAACTTTTCAGAAAGTTTTATAAGCATCCAAGGCATCATTTTTTTTTTTTTTTTTTTTTTTTTTTTAATGAGCACAAAAGTGTCAATTTTAGCCATTTTAACCCGAAAGGCACCCCTAGGAGGTGGGGGGGGGGCGACCCCGGAGTTTTCCCAGAAAATCCGTTCTGTTACTTTTTTTACTTATATCATGTTTAATGTTTGTACAAAACTTTTTTTAAAATTCGAGGCGTAGTTATTAAGAAAAGTGTGGACAGACAAACGGGCGAACGGAGAAGGGTGAATTTACAGGTCGAACCCCCTTTTGTCGGGAGAGCTCAAAAAAGAAAAGATTGCCGGTACATGTCTGAGCAAACATCAGTGATTGAAATTTGTGGGTAATTCTTAGTCTTTTCACTCTCTTTTTCTATCAATTCTGGTCTTGTATTCTAGGCCCAACTCTGTTTCTTCCCGATATCAATAACTTTCCAGAAAATATTATTCAGAAGATCAACATCTATTCTGACGACGCCACTCTCTGTTCTCGCCCATCTCTCTCGGATCAGTTGCAATGTGCAGCTTATCTAGGGGTTGACTTCGGCTCAGTTGCAGATTGGGATATGAAATTGCTTGTTTCATTTAATCCTAAAAAAGAAATAAAGATGCTTATCACAATGATAGGCGATGCCTATTGATTTTAGTCTTGAAAAGTCTTGAAGGTAGGAGGAAAACAGTCAGCAGGAAGAGAGTTCCACTAGCCGTTCTTGGAAAGAATCTACTGAAATAGGAAGTTGTATTACAATGAGGTATCAAAACAGCGAATTGATGGAGACCACTAGACCTACGGGTCAAGTGAGCTGAGTCGTAACTCAGCTTATGCCTTTCAATCGTAGGCGTGCCCCCCTTCCCCCCCCCCTGAGGTTCCCATGGATGTTTCTGCTCTTGATGAGAAATCAACTCTGAAGCTTCTCATTTTTTTTTTTTTTTCTATTCTCATCAAATCTTTCTTGAAGTTTATATATTAGATCTGTTGTTCTTTCTGCTCCTCATAAAGTAGGTTCTCTCCATCGTCCTAAACACTTTCTCACACGTCAGGCTCTTCTCTATCTCTACAAATCTACTATCAAACCATGGAGTATTGTTGTCACATTGTGGCTGGTGAATCTCTGAGGGGTTCTTAAAGGTTTACAAACGTATTTGTAATTTAATTGCCCTCCCCTCCCCCACTTTCTCCTCTATAATCACAGACGTGATGTTGCTAGTCTCAGTCTTTTTTATAAATACTATTATGGCATATGTTTCTTAGAATTGTCTGATCTATTCACTGCTTCCTTTGTTCCAGCTCACTTGACCCGTAGGTCTAGTGGTCTCCATCAATTCGCTGTTTTGATACCTCATTGTAATACAACTTCCTATTTCAGTAGATTCTTTCTAAGAACGGCTGGTGGAACTCTCTTCCTGCTGACTGTTTTCCTCCTACCTTCAAGACTTTTCAAGACTAAAGTCAATAGGCATCGCCTATCATTGTGATAAGCATCTTTATTTCTTGTTAGCTCCTTATATTAAGTGGCTTAATGTTTTTTTTTTCTGGAGCGATTTCCACACAACGTATATGCAGAGTATCCCCCCCTATTTTATTAGTAAATTGATTTTAACACCAATATGATCAGCATGTTATGTTAAAAAAAACTACAATTCTTTATAAAATTACATGGGTTGGGCGACGACATGTTTACCTATTTTATTATTTTTATTAGAATATTTATTGAAAATCAAAAATAATTTACGGTTTTGATAGCTTATTGTCATTCTTGTTAGCTTCTTACATTAAGTGGCTTCGTGCCTTGTCTGAAACGATTTCCACACCCAAAAAGTATACATTGGGTAATTCCCCCCCCCCATTTTATTAAATTGATTTTAACGCCAATATGATCAACATTTCATAATGTTAAAAAATACAATTCTTTAACTGCTGCTACATCTAAAATTACGTGAGTCGTTTATCTATTTTATTTTCAATCGCATAGTTATTGAAAATCAAAAGTAATATATCTCGCCTTTCATACTGAGATTAGAGGGTAGTATCTGTTCTGTCCTCGGTCAGTGATTGAGAAATTTTTCTAGACTGGGGCACTTAAAGTTTTTGTCTCAATCTATACTGCCCCTTTTGTGGGGCTATATTTTACCCCACATAAAAACCGACATTGTGTCTCGCTCTTCCCTCGTAGGAAAGCAAGTAAATATGTTTTCTCTAAACCCTCCTCCCGAGCAACGCTGGGTAAACACAGTAATTAATAAATCTTAAAATATCAGTAAAGATCCCCGAGGATTATAAAGCCATACTAAAAAAAAATAAAAAATAAAAATTTCTCTGGTTTTGAGTTCGAACCCTTCTGTCGCCGTCTTTGTTTATGTGCGTTTTTCGATTTCATTGCATTAAAAATGAAAGTAGGTTACCGTGACAAAACAAAGGAAATACCAGCTTGTACGAAAACATTGTCTTCACGTGCTGAAATGAACAGAAAAAAAAAGTCATAATTTGTTTTTGGCTGTTTGTAAGGAATGCGTATCCAAATGATTTTAGTGTCAACAGTCGGTCCCGACTATTGGGCAGAGAATCGCGAATCAGTCCCGGAAATGGGCGAAGCAATTTACGATTTGAAAGACAGTCGCGAAAAAAAAAATGTAAAAAAAAAAATAAGTGGGGGGCAGATGACACTAAGCATGCGAAGATTTAAAATGCCCTTCAAAAACAAAACAAAAAAAAATTAAATTAAAAAAAAAAATTAATGAAAAGAAACTGCAGATTTCAAATCGTATGACTTAATCATTTTTGACATTCCCCGTTGATACTCGGGACTGACTTTCTGAAATCCTCTAGGTACTCCTTCTTTATAAGTTCCTTTTATTTGTATAAACTCAATACTTGTGTTTTTATTTTTATTATTATTATTATTATTTACATTTTAACGGTCCATAAAAATTTAGTAAAATTTTACATTAAGACCCGTCTCAGGTTCGTATATAACGAAATATTTTTTTTATTTTTTTTTTTTTTTTTGTAGATTTCGGTGTGCTAAAAACGAATCTGAAAACCGTTTCCGTCGCCAAAAAATATTTTTCATGATATGAAGAAATTACTTTTTCGAAAAGTTGGTGATCACTTTTCCATGTAAATTTAACTTAAAATGAGCACCCACTTTCTGGCCACCTGAGAGAGGGGGCATTTTAATGTTTATTGGCTAAAAGGTTTCGATTTTTGTTTTTGTTTTTATCTTTCAATAAAGACACGAGGAAATTAAAAAATAAAGAAAAATCGGTATTTTACTTTGACTCATCTCATTTCACAGCCCAGCCTTTGTTTACGTTACACGCGAGCATAGAAAAGGCTGTTAAATGTGCACTCGCGTACCAAACTGCCTTGTCACACTGTAGTATTGGCGAAAATTTTAAATTAGACGAAAAACAAGTAGTTTTCCAAATATGAAGCCATGTAATTCTATGTTATCACTGATGGCCATTTTTGTACGCGCAAGCGCACGATGGTATTAACCCCTGAACTCTGGGACTATTTTCCATTTCACAGCCTATCCTTTGTTTATGCTACATGCGAGCATAAACGAAGGCTGTTAAATGTGCACTCGCGTACCACACTGCCTTGTCACAGTGTAGTATTGGCGAAAAATTAAAATTAGACGAAAACCAAGTAATTTTCCAAATATTAAACCATGTAATTCTATGTTATCACGGGTGGCCATTTTGTACGTGCAAGCGCGCAGGACATGTGCACGCGCTTGCATGTACAAAATGACCAATTTAAATTGGCTGCAAACAAGTAGTTTTTCGGATATTAAACAATGTAATTCCGGTAATTTTTTACTTTCAACCTTAACAATTACCTTTAAATATTAAGCAATGTAATTCCTTATGCTATCAGTGATGTCTATTTGTACACGCGTATTTTTGCTCATTTTACATTACTTTTATATAGAAAAGTGATCTCCACTTTTTGAAAACGTAGTTTCTTCATATCATGAAAACTATTTCTCTGTGCCACAATTAAATGTTATATTTGTTTTCAGCGTCTCTGAAAACCTACAAAAGTCCTCATTATAACGGTTTTTTTTTAGTTAAAAAGAATCTTGACATTGACCAAATTTAAATATAGTTTCGGTGCTTGTGAGATAGTCGACAGATCGATTTTTTTAATTTTTTAAATATGCTGTTTTAAGCAAAAACAATATTACGCACTTAATTACCATGTCGAAAATAGTAATATATCCAAAAATTACCAAAATTCATTGAATAGAAAGCTTATTTGTGGGTAAAAGTAAATTTTATGGGAAATTGGTTAAAATTGCATTTTTTTATGTTATAAAGTAGACGGTGAAGAGTTCACACAGAGGACATAACTCTGAACGTAAAATTTAGATTACACAGACATTTGTAGCTTATACCAATACTTTTTTGTACTAAAAACTAGGGGTTTACCGATTATCAGTCACTTTGCCGATTAATCAGCCGATTACTTTTCTCTTTCCTATTAAATTTAAATTATTTCATCACTGCCAAGTAACTTATCAGCTAACTTTGACACATTAGCATAGTAACAGCTAATTTAACTTAACATTTAATTAAGTGTATGGCCACTGTTATGGCTTTTTGCCTTTATTAACTAAAAATACAATTTCCAATTTTTAAATGAATATAATTAAACAATTAGATGAGCAAAAAATTACAAACCAACTACAAAGTGTAAATTGTAATTCTTTAAGTGATTAACTATAAGCTGAAGTTCTGCACCTGCTGTTGCTCTACTTCTATTCTTGCTGCCTCCTCTGCTCTCAGTCTCCTTAGTATTTAAAGTTGAATACTTTTAAGTTGTAATGGAGATTCTCAGGACAGCCTGTTCCTCATAGGTTCATACACAGATGAAGGTGGTGCGCTTAAATATTTTGAAGTGGTAAGGTCTCCTGTGTTCTATTGTGCACTTCAGCATAAAGGATTTACTCCTTTTGAGTTTAGATTGTGATTCTTGTATTTCTGTTGTAGTTCCTATTTACAATGCCTCCCCACGGGACAGAGTTAGACACCAGGGTCGTTTTTTAACGTGGAGAAAAGGTACAAAAAAAAAATTGTCTCAGTCGTGAAGGATTTCTCCTTCTCTGACAGAGAACAAGAAATGGAAGTGCAGCATCTGAAGAACAGATACTACACTTTGAGGTATTTATTTGCTCCCCCACCGAGCAAATTAGGCACAAGGCCGATTTTTAATGTGAGGAGTGAAGGGGAAATGGGGACCAACCCCCCGGGGAGTAGGGGAGCTGGATAGTGACAATTGGTATGAAGGGTTGCCCCTACATTGACCAAGGTCTTATCTGTAGGGTCGCCCCCACATATGGTCTTTGCTAGTCTTAGCTAGTCATAGCTTGCAGTATCTGCCAGAACAGATGGTATTTATTTGCTCCCCCACCGAGCAAATTAGGCACAAGGCCAATTTTTAATGTGAGGAGTGAAGGGAGGGGGAAGGGAAAAAGGGGACCAGCTCCCGAGAGGTGGGAAATGGGAGCTGGTTAAAGGTCAGGTATATGGGGTTGCCCCCACATCTGGTCTTTGCTAGTCATAGCTAGTCATAGCTTGCAGCATCTGCCGGAACAGATGGTATTTTTTTGCTCCCCCACTGAGCAAATTAGGCACAAGGCCGATTTTTAAAGTGAGGAGTGAAGGGGAAATGGGGACCAACTCCCCGGGGAGTAGGGGAGCTGGATAGTGACAATTGGTATGAAGGGTTGCCCCTACATTGACCAAGGTCTTATCTGTGGGGTCGCCCCCACATAGGGTCTTTGCTTGCAGTATCTGCCTGAACAGATACTACACTTTGAGATATTAAATCTTTTATTCATGTTAAAAAATACAGTAAAAATTAACGATGAACAAAAAACTTAGGCACATGGCCAACTCAAAAGGGGGGATTTTGGGGGTCGTTGGTCATCCTTGTCACTCCAGAACTAAACAAAGTCAAAAGTTTCTCCCAGCTAGTATCTTCTTTCACCATAATACCGCATTCACCCTTTCATATTGGGGGACGTCCTAGTAACTCCCAATTTTTAAAACATTTTTTATTGACGTGTAAAAACAAAAAAGATAACAATAAAATGGTGCAATAATTCATTTTTGTCGAGGGCGGGGGGAAGAAAAAAACAAAAGGTGATTAGTAGGACCCTCCCAACCCCGTCTAGTTGATAGACTGCCCGTTCCACTAGGTTTGTAAAAGGAACCTCGCTTCTGCGGGTCGGTCTCTAGGTGGGGATGCCCTCTAGATGGGGGTGAATGGAGAAAAGAAAATTTTTGTGGGTAAGGGATGGAGGTTAGTTTGTATTTCTTTTTCTCCAAGATGGGTAAAATTTAGAGGAAGGGGTGAAAACAAAAATTGCAGGTAAGAGGGGATGGGGATCTTGGAGGCTTCCTAATCGGGGAGGGATGAAACACACACTCAGCTAGCTGAGAGACTACTTGTTTAATTTTACTTTACAGAACTGCGCGTTCCACACCTAGGCGGGGAACACATATTCAAATTTGGCTCCTCTTCGTACACACAGACTTGCCACATGTATCCATCTTCTGTAAAATGCCGCGCGATGCAGCCTTCTTCTATCACATCTGATCTTCACCCGTACTACACTTTGATCTTGTCTTAAAGGCCAAAGTTGCAGTCTCCAGGTTTAACTCAGTTTCTATATGCTATCAGTTTTGATTTGTTACTGTAGGATTATTCGAAGTTAATTCATCAAACCGGCTTGAAAGACAGTTTTACTTTCACTTTGATCTTCTTGACCCTCAGTAGAGCCTGAAGAAGTTTAACTTAGCAATTCTGCTTCATTATCATCAGTAGAAAGTAGATGTAGAATCCAATTCTGAATAGTGTTTTCCATATTCTTCTGAAATTTAAATTTGAATTTTGGATCTAGGAAAGTAGAGATACAAGTTTTTATCATTTAGATCGGGTGAAAATCTTGTTTCCTTTGATTCATTGAATTGTTCAACAGTTGTAAGGATTCCATTAAAGTCAGAAATGTCAAAATTAGATTAAACAGCTTTTGAAAGAAATAACCTCAAAGCTAAAATTGTAGGTAATTTCCTCAAATGGACTCAGTAACTGGACAATTTTTTGAGCAAGCCCCCAATGGTAAGTTGTTAAGGTATGAATTTTATACCATCATAAATTCTCGTATGAAAAAATGAACAAATCTTTCACTAAAAAAAATTTGGTTTGTGCAAATCATTCTGCTTCACATATATGCCACGAAAAAGTCATTTCTGATTAATGTTTATCAGTTAAACATATTCTGTTATTCTGAAAAACAGCCAAGTTTGTTTTGCTTATTTTTAAAACTGGTAAACATTAATCAGAAGGGACCTTTTCTGGGCATTCAACGTAAAGCAGAATGCTGTGCACAAACTGGAAATGAATCATGTGTAAACAATCATAGCGTTAACTTGAACAAAGCTAATACAAAAAATAAAATAAAGATGTTAAAACAATCAAAAAAAAACAATAGTACTTATGCAACGAACTTTCTGGAAACCCATTTTTTAACATGTGGAGGGGAAGATGTTTTTTTTTTTTTTTAACTAGTCTGTACTTTCACCTAACAATTTAATAAACAATAAAAAACAAGTGATTTGTGCCACAAGCATTGAAAAAGGACAACTGAAGTTTTTTTCTCTGTATGTGTTTGACTGGGGAAGGTGTTGAGGGAACCACCTCAAATGGACGAATGTGATCGGTGCCAAGCAGAGAATTCAGCAGAATTACAAAGAAATACTAATTGTATAAAGAACTCCATCGCTGATGACATGCAGCTCTTTTGATGTTGGACATGTACGTTTACGTAAGTACATCGCCATGATAAACCAAGTGAAAAACACTACATAAAATTATTACATTTTCTTGGGATACTATTTAAGAAGTATGTGGTATAAAGAGCTGACATTTGGATATAACATTCTACAATATGTATTGATTAGGCATGCAATATTCCAGATATGTATCTTTTAATAGTTTTGAAATTAGTATATGTTTATGACATTTGGTACTTTATTTTTGCCGCCAAAATTGAACATATCAGCATTTTTATCAGCTTATAATGAAGTAAGTTGCAGTTGGAATTGTTTAAAAAAAAAAAAAATAAAAAAAGCAGGGATAATAATCATTATGTATAGAATTATATTGAATGTTTATATTTGTCATATTTTTTTTTTTTTTTTTTTCAGTTTTATTTGATGATAATTTAAAAATTGTCCATCACTGCAATTTTGGTTTTATAAAAGATCCAATGTTCACTTTTCACACCTCAAAAAATGAAGGCCGAAATTGAATTAGAAAAATTGTACTTTTACTTTCTATTGTCTTCTTATATTAGGAATGATGAAAGCATCTTTTGTGACATTTTTATTGTTTTTTTTTTTTTTTTGTTAGTTGAGTTGTCGTGTTGTAATTTACACGTGTTCATGCTTCTTCATCCTCAGCAGAGTAGCGTATCCTGCTGATTCTGCTTCATTATCGTCAGCAAAAAGTAGATGTAGAATCCAATTCTAAATATGTTTTCTATGCCAATCTTTTAAAATCAATATTTGAATCATGGGTCTAGGAAAGTAGACACAAGTTTTTATCATTTTAGATAAGATGAAAATCCTGTTTCCATTGATAACCTTAATTATTCCACAATGGTAAGGATTCTACTAAAGTCAGAAATACTAGAATTAGATTGGACAGCTTTTGACAGAAATAACCTCAGAACTAAATGTGTATGTATGTATCATTGATATGGTTGATGGTCTATGACTTACTTCTTCAAATGGACCCATGATCTGGATATATTTTCAAACAAGTCCCCATTGGTAAGTTAACGCAGGCATATTATCAACAGTACACATTACAAGAGCTTCTAGTTGTTTTAAATTTCATTTTAGCATATAATATGTTAAATTCCACCATGTGGTAACATCATTTTAGCATATAATGTTAAATTCCACTATGTGGTCACATCTTTTTAGCATATAATATGTTAATGTGGTCACATCTTTTTAGCATATAATATGTTAAATTCCACTATGTGGTCACATCTTTTTAGCATATAATATGTTAAATTCCACCATGTGGTCACATCATTTTAGCATATAATGTTAAATTCCACTATGTGGTCACATCTTTTTAGCATATAATATGTTAATGTGGTCACATCTTTTTAGCATATAATATGTTAAATTCCACTATGTGGTCACATCTTTTTAGCATATAATATGTTAAATTCCACCATGTGGTCACATCTTTTTAGCATATAATATGTGTGGTACGATATCTTCACGAACCCGAGTTGGCCGATGGTTTCGTGATTACCACATACGTTGACTGGTCTTTCTCTGTTTCCTTCCACGCCCACGTTGCTTTAAGATCCGTAGAAAGAATTGATGAGTATGGCCCAGTCGACGAAGGTTGAATTTGTTGCTGGAGGGAAGAAAAGTTGCCAAGCAATCAAAGAAAAAATGTCTGAAAGCGTTTGTTATAAACAATAACAACGTTTATTAACACAATCTTCAAACACCACGCAAGGGGAGTGATTGTGGTTGACTGGCGGAATAAAGTTTTCGTAGAAACTCTTGACTGCAATTAAGCAGCGTTGATGAAGAATGGCAACGGATTTGGTTCTTTAAGCGGCGGCAAAAAAAATGAACCAACTCGATTTTTCGCTTTGGGTATCCTCTATTTATTGGCCCGAATACTTGAACAATCAGTGTCTGATTGGCCAGCCAATGGGGATTGCCGACTAATAGCTATCGTCGTAACAATCACTCAGGTTAGCCTTTGATTGGTTTTAGATAATCGGCCAATTAGTTGCAATCATTGGGAGGGGCTATACGGAGCAATTCTGTGATTAGTTGATGAATAATGTATAGCCGCCCAGTCCTTGTGCCAAGCTTGTACTCAATTCCAAGTTAGGCCGACCCAAAAATGATTGCCAACTTAAAAATATATTTATTGTTTATAATTTGATAAATTATGATTTTTCAGCAGGTGCAAACGTCTGCACTTTGTTTTTGTTTTATCTGTCATTCCCAATTTCTTTGCACTTAAAATGTCGGACTTTCAAACCGAATTAATTTTACTTATATAGTTCGTTTATAATTTTGAAAGGTCAATACACCTACAGATGGTTTTTGTTTTATTGACAGATTTATAGGTCAAATCCTGTTCTTGCTAAGGTCGCCATCTCTTTGCACTCAATGACAGTTTATTACACTTGGTTCTTAAAAAATGTTGGCTACCTTAACAAATTTTATACTGTTCAATAAAACAATTAATATTATAATTTAATTAATTATTGTTTAATTAACTTCGCCAGTCAACCTTTTGACACTTAATTAAAAGTGTCATACTCCTCCCCCACTTACCGACATTTAACCTTTGGTTAAAGGTCGGTAAATCATGTTTAACGGTACATACAGAAGACATATAATTACAATGATTGATTACACAGTTCAGTTTTGTATGTGTCCATAGAAAAAAAATCAATTGTTCATCCTAACAAACAACCCCATCTTTTTTTTTCTACATCCCCCCTTTTTTTTTGACATTTTAAAATATTACAAAAAATGTTTTCATTTTCTTTTTTTTTTTTTACAGAATTATTATCTCTTTTTTTTTATATAATGATAATAATGACAACAACAATAATAATAAATGTTCATTGCAGAGTCCTTCATTTTTTTTTCATGCATTTGTAGGAAATTTTTTTCTTTTTTTTTTTTTTTTTTTTTTTTTTTAATGCATTTGTAGGAAAATTTTTTTTTCATGCATTTGTAAAGATTTTTTAATCGATTGTTCCAAGAAATTCAGATCATTACACTGAAAGTATCTCCACCGATGGTAATTGCAAGGCTTCTTTCGGGATATTTGTGGTCTGTGGAGTTTGTATGTCACCTATTGGTTCAAGTTCGATTTGTTGTTCCAGTCTCTGCTGTTGATCAGTGACAACCGTTCCTGAGCTCCCAACATTCTTGTGCAGTTTAGTTGGTTCATTTCTCTTAAGCTTACTTAAACAATGGCGTACTATCAGGCTTGATGTTAACAAAACTGATACAATTAATAAGATGATGGCTATTACCAAAATTAACCAGGTAGAACTACCTACTTGTTCACTTTCTGTTAGGGAATTTTCCTCTCTAAGTGCATCGAGTTTATGTATTAATTCCCTTAAATTTATTTTCTTTAGAGGACTTACGACATTAGGGATTGCTTGCGGGGTCATGTTTGGAAATCCTTTTATTAGAGGTTCCCATAGGCTTAATCTACTAGTAAGTGTGATATTCATCAATGGTAAAAAAGAGTCGCTGGTCTCAAATTTTTCCTCGGCTTGGTAATAGGGAGGAAGGGTTATAGCGCCGCCATAGACCCCACAGCCCAATGGCACCTGCAGAGTGGTCAACGGAGGAGATATTTTTATTGTTTTGGGAGGTTTTCCGGTACATACCTGAGATAGTTCCAACTCATCTTTCGCTGCTATCGCCCATGCCCCATCTGTTATCCTAATAGCATTTGGCAGCATTACATCTAGGAGGACTTCTATTTGACAATGCTGCCCTATTCCCTTTTTATTATCCTTGAATAATTCGATTACACACAAATGGTGATTGCTGAATGTATATATCGGGCTATTAGATACGCAGGTTCCGAGTAGATCATGTGTACATTTTTCTGCCTCGGAAGAGGTAAGCAACATGAACTTTTCTCTAGTTTGATCAAGAGCAATATTTTCGGATTCTATTTTGTATTTTGCGACAGTTCCCAATCCCTGTTTCTCATGTGGATAAGGAATCGGTAAATTAATGACTTGAAAGACTTCATATATACTACCGGTATCCAACAATGGAAGTGACACCACAATCAGCAATTTACCATCTTCGATGAGAGTTAGACAACCCAATGACTTATAGTAATACCACAGCTCAGCTGTGGGATTCGCTGGCAATCTTAGGTGATGAGGTAGTTTGGCCTGAACTTCTAGTAAGTGGTCTTTTAATGCAAAAGGTTCCACTATATTTGGAGACAAATGACCCAAAGCTAACATATCAGACTGTGCTTGCAGGTTTTGTATGGAGTCCAACAGTGCTTGCAACTTTTTCTGCAATTGTTCGATGATTGTTAAAAAACGAAGATATTTTCTTATGCAATCTTCCAGTTTTATCACTCGGATCATTAATTCTCCAGTGATATTTCCGAGCTCCACTTGCATTTCCTTAAACCCCTCCACTAACTCATTTATTTTGCGACGGTTATCGGCTAGTTCCACCCTGGTTATATTTAGAATAGTAATACTATCCTTTTCTACTTGGGCCAATTTCATCTGACCTTTTTCAGAAGTCCTCAATCTTTTCTTTAGGGCATCTAATTGTTCCTCTGTTATAGTCCCAAAAAGTACGTTTAACGCTTTCCCCATTATGGGAAGTACCGATCTTTTTTCTCTATTTTGTAATAGTTTCAATCCATCCAAATATTTTTCTATAACCTCCACACTAGTTTTCATAATCTTTATGTCCTGCATAAGTGGGCACCACAGATTAAAACATTTCCCTTTTTCATTAGCTATGCAATCAATTTCCAAATCCTTTCCTACTAAGGTGACCTCGTCTATTTCTTTTCTCAACTTATTTAATAAGGAGTAATAGGGTTTGAAGTTCATCGTAAAAACTATTAACCATTTTGACCTTGTAATCGTTACTTCACTTGTTTTGCGAAAAATTACATTCTGACTATGTCGCAGGGCTGCTACTGTTGTCAGCATGCTCAGCAGGAGTAGGGACTTCAATTCAGCCATCCTACAAGAGAATAGGGGGTTAAATTCAGTCGGTTACTAATGAAAGGTAATATGGTTCCGTCTAACTTTAAAAACTACTTCTTTTCAAGCCTTCTGTTTATATATTCCTTCTCTATATTTTATTTTATTTTGTTTTGTTTTTCAGACGCATCCATGGAAACTTACATAACCATCTCTCTGTTATATAATGCCGGTTTTAGATTTTATCCAGCACACATGCTTGATTCGCTGAGTCACAACTTGGTGCAAGCTGGTGATCAGTTATATTATGGGATTGGCCCGATGTCAAGTCATCCCTTTTTTTATTTTGATAGCTTCTTAATCTGTATTTTAAAGGTGTATCTTCTTTTTCTTGATATCTTTTTCGTAACTCTGACAGGGGAATTTCGTCTTCACTCTCCCAACTATCCAATTCATTTTGCACAAAGGCATTTCCTACTTCTTCAATTTCTATTTGTGATCTAGCAATTGGGCTTGGCTCAATCTCAATTTCTGACTCCGAATCAGTCTCCGAGGGGGCTTCTACCCACCTCGTCCATCTCATACGTGGATTTGCTTCTTTTCTTTTAGGAATTTCCCATTCTTCTACTCCTGCTAATTTTAAGTCATTTGCATGAGCCTTTTTTACTTTGCCATTTATTTGGTCCCATACAACAAAAGTTACTGGACCTGTCTGATTAATTATTCTATAATAAGGAGACCATTTTTCGTCAAGCTTCCCTTGTCGTAGATGCTTCTTATGATACACCGGATCTCCTATTTTGAGGGTTACCTCTTTCCTCCCCAAGTTTACCCTTTCATTTCGTTTCTTCTGGGCACGTTTTATCCTCTGCCTAGCTTGCATAAATATCTTATGTTGATTTTGGAGGATTATCTGGTGAAAATCTTCTCCCAGATATTTCCTACGGGGTTTTAATAGATTATCAATAGGCAAGATTACATCTCGACCAAATAGTAAAAAATAAGGGGAAAATCCGGTCACTTCATTAATAGAAAATCTTATGGCCGCTAATGCCTGAGTCAGGAATAAATCCCAATTTTCCTTGTCGTCTTTAGTGAGCTTTGCCAATGTATCTCCCAAGAATCGGTGGAACCGCTCAACCTTAGCATTAGCTTGTGGGTGATAGGGGGATGTTACAATGTGCTTGATGTTGAGACCTTCAGTTGTTTGTCTCATTACTTCATTAACGTTTTCTGGGCCATTATCAGATACCAGTTCTAAGGGGGTCCCAAAGCGCGGGATTATTTCGGTTAGTAATAGTCTAGCTACAGTCTGAGCTTTCTTATCTGGTACTGCATAGGCTTCCGGCCAGTTAGTTAGCCAATCCACAAAGCTAACTATGTATTTATTTCCCTGTGGAGTTTCCCCATAGGGTCCGGAGACATCTACACTAATTTTTTCAAAGGGATAAAATGGGACATCAGTTTCTTCAAGGGGTGCAATTTCAGATTTGCCGCTCCTCGACTGACAAACAACGCATAGGTTTACATGGTTTGTGACTTCCTTGTACAACCCCGGCCAGTAATATTTCCTGCCTATGAGTTCGTACGTCTTGTCAATACCAATATGCCCCATTTTATCATGAAGCTGTCTCAATATGTCCCCTCGAATCTGTTTGGGTATATACAACCTAGGTCGGACGTCTCCGTCTCGGTCAGAAAGATAGTATAGCAACCCATTTTGTACCATATATCTTTCTAGAAATGCTTTAGATGCTTTACCTGACTCTATGGTTCTTTTTAGCGTCTTAATTTCTTCATCTTCCTTGTATCTGTCTAATTGGGGCATTTCTTTTTTGGGGTTTTCATCCGTTCTATCTGTTTCATCTAAGGTGTGTCTATAATCCAACCTATGTGAGTTTATCATGTTTATTTGATAAAATTTATCATCAATTTCAAGTTCTTGAGGCGTCGATTCTTGTTCTAGCTGATTAGGGATACGTGACAATAAATCGGCACATGTATTTTCTTTGCCCGATAGATATTCTATGGTACAGTTGTATCCACTTATTTTTAAGGCCCATTGTTGTATCTTTTTATTTGTCAAATCTGCTTTAAATAGATATTTCAAAGGCTTATGATCTGTTTTTATCACGAATTGTGCACCGTTTAGATAATAATCAAGTTTTTGGAGAGCATATACAATAGCAAATGCTTCCTTTTCTATGACAGGCCACTTCTGTTGCGTAGATGTTAACTTGTGAGAAAGAAAGTAGATAGGTACTTCTTCTGGTATTCCTGGGACAGGACCGTCCTTCTCAGGACATGGTTGAGTTAGACATGCCCCAATACACAGGTCGCTCGCATCTGTGTACAAGATCATAGGTTTATTTATGTCTGGGTATGCCAATAAGGGGATCGTTGACAGTTGATCTTTCAGCGTATCAAATGATCGCTGGCAATCATCTGTCCACTTAAAGCGAGCACTTTTTTTTGTGAGAGCTATAAGAGGGGTAGCTATTCTTGAAAATGCAGGTATGAATCTTCGGTAATATCCGATTGCGCCTATAAAACCCCTGACCTGTCTAACAGTTTTAGGTTCTGGCATCGAGCGAATTACTTTGACCTTATCATCATCTGGCTTGATTCCTTGTTTATTTATGACAAATCCCAAGTATTTAGTTTCTGCCATCATGAACTGACACTTTGCCAGTTTTAATTTTAACCCATGTTTTCTCAGTTGATTGAATACCGTTTGAAGGTGTTGGAAATGTTCATTTATATTGCTCGAGAAAACTAGTATGTCATCGAGATATGCCATAGCAAAGCCTTCCAACCCTCCAAGTACTATGGACATGAGTTGTTGGAAAACACCTGGAGCATTAGCCAATCCAAAGGGCATAACTCGAAATTGAAAAAGCCCGTAGTGGCACACAAATGCAGCCTTTTCACGGTCATCTTGATCCAGGGCTACCTGCCAGTACCCTGATCTCAAATCAAGGGTGGAAAAACATCTTGCCTTGCCTAAGAGGGCCAGTATATCATCTATTAATGGTAGTGGATAAGCAAGCGGCTTAGTTATGTTGTTGAGGGCTCTAAAATCTACACAAAAGCGGTGTCCCCCATCCTTTTTGTCAACCACTACAATGGGAAAGCTCCAAGGAGATCGTGAGCGTTCAATCACCTTAGCTTCCAGCATTTCTTTGACAGCTTCTTCTACTAACTCCCTTTTGTGTATCGGAGTTCTGTACGGTTTCATTTTTATGGGTGGGTTGTTTCCAGTATCTATTTTCATTTGAACCGACTGAGTTCGTCCCAACTCCTTATCTGAGTTAGCGACAACATCTATATTCTTCTGAACTAAATTCACTATCTCTTGTCTATGCTCATTAGGTACGTTGATGTCCTTAGGATTAATTGTATTTTTGCTCATCTTAATTGGGCGTTTCTCAATGTACCTGACTTGCTTCCGAATTCTTATTGGCGCTACCCTTCCCAAATTTTCACCCTTGGGAACGCTCAAAGTTTTATTACCCAAATTTGCCAACATAACTGGAATCTTTCCCTTCTCATTTTCTTTTACTATCGCTTCAACTAACACTATTTCTTCCTCCTCCGGTATTACCTCCTCCGTTGAAATCACCTGGTATAGGTTTTCTTTATTTGGCTCTGAGGGGACTAGTTTGGCTGCGCAGGAGATAGCAGTTCGTGGGGGTAATTTTACACTGTCCGTAGTGTAGATTTTAATTTCCCCGCCGGAACTATTACCCAAGGGAATTTCTACCCCTCTTATCGTTAGCCGATTTGGATTAAAACATAATTGTGCTTTATTTATTTTTAACCAATCCTCCCCTAAAATCATGGTTTGGTCTAAGTCAGGTGCAATGTACAATTTTGAACCTGTCTTAATCTTTCCGATTTTAATAGGTAGGTGGATCATACCATTTAGTTTCATTTTCTGTCCATTTGCTTGAGTTACTGTTAAATCTGAGTCTTTCAACTTTATTTTGCTATCTCTTAGGTCTTCAAAAATTGAGGACTTTAGAAGCGAGACTTCTGACCCGGAGTCTATCAATGCTTCTACCTGCTTGCCCATGATATCTACCCTACACGTCATGTCCGAGCCCTGTGTGAATAATTCATATTCTTCTGCTCCTTTTGTGTTGGGAATATTAATCATTTCCCGTTTAGAGCAGGAATTTCTTGGATTATTCTTTTTAGGAGCAAGAGTACCCTTATTCTTTTTTTCTTTTAATGACTGAATATGGTTAGTTCTGCGACTTTTTGTTTGTGCCGGTGCCTTGGTGTTTCGTTTTTCTGAAGTCAAGTAAGTTACATTCCCGCTTTCAGACTTTGGACACCTTTGTTCGTAATAATTCCAGCGTTCATGCTGATTTGAAGTAATCCCCTTTTTTTTTACTGGTTGTCTACAGCTGTAACAACCATGACTCTCTCCAGACCATTTTCTATGGTAACCCTCCGCCTTTGGTTCCCTTAGTACTGTATGAGAGCCTATTCCCTCCTGTTGCCAATGATTTCTACCTGAAAATTTATTATTCATTTTTTCTCGTTTCCCACAGCCCAGAAGTCGCTCATAAAGCCTTTCACTTTCTCTGGCTGATGACAAAGCCTCCGACAGTGTCTTTGGGTTGGCTCTGGCCACATCTTCCTTAATGAA
Source organism: Euprymna scolopes (assembly GCF_053919585.1). Lineage (NCBI taxonomy): Eukaryota > Metazoa > Mollusca > Cephalopoda > Sepiida > Sepiolidae > Euprymna > Euprymna scolopes. The sequence continues at coordinate 34,439,615 of NC_136513.1, forward strand.
AGTATTGTTTATTCCATCAATGAAGAATTCAGCTAGCTGTACCTGTACAGCTGACCCTTCTCTCAGTTCAGAGTCTCTATAAGCCAGCCTTGCAAGACTTGACATTCTACTAGCCAGTTCTGCAAGCGATTCATTTTTTCCTTGTATCACCTTAATCAATGCTCGAGCAGCATCAGCAGGGTTGACAAACTCTCCATACTGTGCTGTGATTTCATCGAATAAGGCTTTACTGGAAGTATCCGAATGGTCATCAAGATAAGTTCCAATCCATTCGGACACTACTCCATCTGAATAGTCATAGGCTAGGTTAATCAATTCAGGGTCCGATAAATTATGGACCCTTTGTTTTTTTTTCAATGCCATCAGCCATGGTTTCAGATCTGCCGGTCTACCAGAAAAAATTGGGATCTTTGATCCAGCTGTTACCAACATAGGTGAAATATTTGAACGAGAAGTAGCCATTGTATTAAGAAAAAAAAATAAACACACCTAGAAGCTATTTAGAAATGAACCAACATGCACAATGAATGCAAAGAACAAAGAAAAATAGTCACTTACCCTGACTCTGTGGACTTTTCTGGTGAGTGGCTTGAGTAGGTTGAGCTAATTGCTTCCTAGGCTGGTTTCTGGGTGGAGTGTCGTTGTGCCGGTGAATATACAGAGTGTCGATCTTGTGTTTTGAAGCGCCGATACTGGATTCTGCGACACAGATGCGACGAGATCCGTCTGGTAATTAACCAGGGTCAATCCTGCGTCTTAAGGCACCAAATGTGGTACGATATCTTCACGAACCCGAGTTGGCCGATGGTTTCGTGATTACCACATACGTTGACTGGTCTTTCTCTGTTTCCTTCCACGCCCACGTTGCTTTAAGATCCGTAGAAAGAATTGATGAGTATGGCCCAGTCGACGAAGGTTGAATTTGTTGCTGGAGGGAAGAAAAGTTGCCAAGCAATCAAAGAAAAAATGTCTGAAAGCGTTTGTTATAAACAATAACAACGTTTATTAACACAATCTTCAAACACCACGCAAGGGGAGTGATTGTGGTTGACTGGCGGAATAAAGTTTTCGTAGAAACTCTTGACTGCAATTAAGCAGCGTTGATGAAGAATGGCAACGGATTTGGTTCTTTAAGCGGCGGCAAAAAAAATGAACCAACTCGATTTTTCGCTTTGGGTATCCTCTATTTATTGGCCCGAATACTTGAACAATCAGTGTCTGATTGGCCAGCCAATGGGGATTGCCGACTAATAGCTATCGTCGTAACAATCACTCAGGTTAGCCTTTGATTGGTTTTAGATAATCGGCCAATTAGTTGCAATCATTGGGAGGGGCTATACGGAGCAATTCTGTGATTAGTTGATGAATAATGTATAGCCGCCCAGTCCTTGTGCCAAGCTTGTACTCAGTTCCAAGTTAGGCCGACCCAAAAATGATTGCCAACTTAAAAATATATTTATTGTTTATAATTTGATAAATTATGATTTTTCAGCAGGTGCAAACGTCTGCACTTTGTTTTTGTTTTATCTGTCATTCCCAATTTCTTTGCACTTAAAATGTCGGACTTTCAAACCGAATTAATTTTACTTATATAGTTCGTTTATAATTTTGAAAGGTCAATACACCTACAGATGGTTTTTGTTTTATTGACAGATTTATAGGTCAAATCCTGTTCTTGCTAAGGTCGCCATCTCTTTGCACTCAATGACAGTTTATTACACTTGGTTCTTAAAAAATGTTGGCTACCTTAACAAATTTTATACTGTTCAATAAAACAATTAATATTATAATTTAATTAATTATTGTTTAATTAACTTCGCCAGTCAACCTTTTGACACTTAATTAAAAGTGTCATATATGTTAATGTGGTCACATCTTTTTAGCATATAATATGTTAAATTCCACGATGTGGTCACATCTTTTTAGCATATAATATGTTAAATTCCACTATGTGGTCACATCTTTTTAGCATATAATATGTTAAATTCCACCATGTGGTCACATCTTTTTAGCATATAATATGTTAAATTCCACCATGTGGTCACATCTTGAAAGAGTTTTTTCCAAATTAAACTGATCCTGTATTTCAATTAATTTGCTAATTGCCATTAGAAAGCGATTGAATTGAGAGAATATTTCTGTTAGATGTAGTGGTTGTCTTCACAGCCTGAATTACAATGAATCCTAGTTCTTCTAACATTTGCAACCATATTTGTTCCAGAATCCTGCAAGACTAAGAAAACTTTATTGAAGATTTTATACTCATCCAGAACACTGTGCAATTTTTCACTTATTCTTGCACCTGTGTGCACCAGAGAATGGAACAGCTCTAAGTACAGCTCTGCACTGTTCAAAGTCATTTGAAAACCAATGACCTGTTAAACTCAGAAAGGAAGCATTATCTGCTGTAGGTGTCCAAATGTCTATAGTTCATGAGATGCTGCAAGAAACAGTTGAATTCTTGTTTTACCTTTGTAAATATCTCGAAAATGATTTTGCAATGAAGTACTTTTTTGATGGAATGCTGTAATTTGAACAAAGTTTTGCAATAATCCTATTAAATTCAATGTCAGATGCTACAGAATATGGTAGAATATCAACAGCATTTCTTTTATCTGATGATGGATCTCTTGTGACTTGTGATCATTAATATCCAAAACTTTCTTTTTGACCAATATTAATTCTATAGTAGTTTGGTGCTTTGCTGGAGGCTCGTAGTTGCTGCTACTTGTTCCTGAAATGTCTGCCCCTATGTATTCATTGTGCGTCCTTTTCTATCTTAAACTTTTGCTTCTTTTGAAAGAACCTTTCTAAGATGGTTTAACATATTAGTCATTGTAAAAGTTTTTGCCGATTTGCCACCCTTTGATGTGCTGGTTTGACATAACTTGTAAGCAGCCGTATTCTTATTCTTGGGATTGACATCAAAATACTTCCAGCAGAAACTGGTTGCTATAATTCTTGAAGGTTGTTTTCAAAATTAAGTAATTTAAATATGTAAAGATTTATGTCTGATATCTAAGTAGTAATTTATCTCAATAAAATAGACATTATCTTAACCAGAAAAATAAAAATATATATGTTATGGTAGCAAGAGTCCGAAAATGAGGAACAAGAATATGACTGATGAAGAATGCTTTATTTTCGGTTCGCACATCGTCGCAATTTCTTGTACAATTCCTCGTACAATTCCTCAACATGAAAAGAGAAAGATGAAGTAATAATTTTCTTTGATAAATGATTAAAAGTGAAAAAAAAAATGATTTTAAAGTAAAAAAAAAAAAAAAAAAAAATGATTTAAAAAAAATAATTTAAAGTAAATGATTTAAAGTAAAAAGAAAAAATAATATTAATTTGATAGGACGAGAAAGGAGGGAAATTTGCCTCAAATTCATTGCAGTTGTAAAAGTCTACATGTTAATAGCGCGTCATGCCTGTTATTTGATAATATCGTGTAGACGATGCATGTCCCTTCGATAAATTTTCACTGGCAAGCAATAGAGGGAGTTAACTTGTTTTCGTTTACAATATAATTAATATCAGTATCATTTATGGCAACAAAATTAGCTGATAAATTGGCATTAGAGGTTCTATTACTCAGTCGACTAATCGGTAATCGGCCAATTATCAAAGGCAGATTAATTGCTGATCTTTCTTTTTAACAAATATTAATTCTATAGTAGTTTGGTGCTTAGCTGGAAGCTCGTAGTTGCTGCTACTTGTTCCTGAAATGTCTGCCCCTATGTATTCATTGTGCGTCCTTTTCTATCTTAAACTTTTGCTTCTTTTGAAAGAACCTTTCTAAGATGGTTTAACATATTAGTCATTGTAAAAGTTTTTGCCGATTTGCCACCCTTTGATGTGATGGTTTGACATAACTTGTAAGCAGCGGTATTCTTCTTATTATTTGATCATCGGTACATCCCTACTAAAAACACAGTAGCAATTGTTCTATTCAATGAATTTTTGTAATTTTGGGATATATTACGATATTTAACATGACAATTAAGTACGTAATATTTGTTTCAAAATGTATAACAATTTTTTTTTCGTTTTTACTCCTTTTTGACCCCTTAAAAACGATTCTAACTGACTAAAGACCCATAAAAGAACGGTACATAAAAAATCCAATCAATTGAAGCCCCTAGCGCTGCTCTGCGACTTTTAGGTTCAGAAGAGATAGTTTGAAAATATGAAGACAGACTGACAGATATAGTGAGTTTTATGAATTAGAATTTATGTTGGCAATGGAAAATTAAAAGCAAGGTTCTCCATTTTTTTTTTTTTTTTTTTTTTTTAATTATATAATAAAAATATGTTGGCTGTAAAGTGAGGCTTCACTTTAATATACAAATATAACAAAAAATATTATACAAATATAACAAATGATTATCCAGTTTTCTATAAAATAGAGAACAGGACGGGTAACCATTTTTTTTTTTTTTTTTTTTTTTTTTCAAAAATAGCCATCATTTTGGTGCTTGTTAGGATAAAGGTGATAAATCGATTTTTTTATGTCATTTTAATCAAAAACAATGTAACATACTTGTCATGTTGAAAATAGTAATATATTAAAAAATTATGAAAATTCAGAGTAGAAAGTTATTTATAGCTAAAAATAATTTTTATGTAAAATTGGGTAAAATTGCATTGTTTGTAGATGTTATAAAGTAGACAGTGAAGAGTTAAGACACAGGAGACAACTCAACTTTTATATTACATCTTAATGGTGACCAAACACTTTAACAATAAACTTTTTTGTTTATTTTTTTACTTAAAACACAATTTGACAATGAAGTACGTAAGATTGGTTTTGCTTAAAATGACATATTTAAAAAAAAAAATCGATCTGTCGTCCTTTTCCAACAAGTACCGTCATAATCAATGCTTCCCTTCAGTCTCAAGAGACAATAGATACCCCCTTTAAGGGTAGCTGTGTGGGTAATTGTGAAGCAAGGGTTGCACAATCCCCAACCACACCTTTCCTGAATCGGCACTGCTCGAGTCCAGTGGCAAGAAGTGCTTGACGACTGGAAACAATGCTGAGATAAGCGCAGAGCATATGTTACATGATAAGGGCTGTCCCCTTTTCATGTAAGTATAAAAATAGAGAGATTTAGTTAAAATAAATAGAATAGACGAAATTCGAACCTCGTAAATTAGGTTTAGAAAATAGATTACGAGAGAGAATTAGAAAATGGAATGTAAAACAAACCATTGTTTAGCTTAGAGATAAAATAATTTCAAGAAAAGAATGTGCATTGTCAATTTTGTTATGAAAATTCAATGGAAAGAATGCAACTACAAGATAATTTAATAAACATGTTTTTAACATATTGGAAATATAGGTTACTGAGAATATAGGTTAAAATTCCTTTTGTAAACAAAGGAAAAAGTTTTGGACACGCATGTCCAGAACACGTGAAAGAAGACATGTTTTAACATGTGTATGACGTCATGGAAAATGGGAAGTTCTAGATATAGTTAGAAACTGGGGAGAAACTGGGGGAGAGTCAGAGAGAGTCTGAGGATGACAGACGACAGTCCAGACATGGACATTCAAACGTCTAGAAGCGAGACGGTCACTTTTGAAACTTAGAATGTGAAGCTTTGAATTCTTGACTCAGAAAACCATGGCCGGTCGTGAGAAGAAATAAACCCATCATGTGTTTTTATAAACGTCGTCGTTGTATTGTAATTCTACCAAAAGGTAAAGTGAAAATTGTTATTATATGTCTATATGTATGTGTTATAAAATGTCTTGACATACACAGCTCATATCTACAATGTGAACTCTACATCTCATATCTACACTTCTAAGTATGAACATTTTAATATATATGAATATCTTTATAACGCGAACAATCTCTCTTAAAACAACATCCCTCTCTCAACAACATCTCTAACTCTTACAACACCTCTCCCTAAGACAGCAACGACAAACTCTTAATAAGCATCACTTTTAATAAGACTTAAAAAAGAACATAATAATAACAAACAACAATAATAATAATAATAATGAACTATATATATAACACATATACAGCACCTGGAATTGCCAAATGATCACCCATTTTAGTACTGACTTGGCTCAATGTTGCTTAATTTCGGTGATATAACTGGAACTTGTGTGTCAACATAATTATGCCACACACACACACACACATATATATATGTATATGTGTGTGTGTGTGTGTGTAGAAATGTTTCTTCAATTATGTTTCACCTTTTATTTATACAAATTCTTTAATTTAATAAGCTCAATGTAATTACAGAGCATATAACCAATAAATGACAAAAATCTATATTCCAAATTTCAAGATGTTGACCATCTTACAATTTAATACTTTAAGTATGTTGACGTCCACAATTCTTGACAGCAACTGTTTCGAAGCGCAAAATCATTCATTTAATTATCATATCAATCATTGAATCTATTTCGCCCTTAACTCAGAAGAAAAAACAGCAATCAATTTTTAAAAGAAATAAATGCATATGGGCATGATTACAAAATCTGAAAATTGGGAGAGTAGTTACGATTACTTTTTTCCCTCCTTATTATAACGCAGCTTTTCAAATTGTCTTTTTGGTCCTGGATTTAACCTTAAACTATATCCAGTGGTGAGGCCCCAGCTTGCGGGCTTTGAGGAGTGTGGGGCCACCCTTTAATTGCCATTGCTCCCAGGTCCACTCTGATCCGGAGTGGTAGTATCTGTTAGGGTACAAACTACGGGTTAAATAGAAACCGACTTCAAAACAACAAATATATTCTATTAAAAAAATTTTCTTCCGAATCTTTGGATTCCGCATTAAATAACCTGAAAAGGGTTGATATGCCGTAAAACAAAAACAACCAACCAATCAAATTGTCTTTTCACCTTTACTTTTGTATAATGCCAGTTTTTTTTCTCCTCTTCTGACGAGAAGCATTTAGCTTCGAAATGATGGCCTAAAGAGTTTTCTCCTTTATTTTTCTTTCTGTAACTCTCATTGACTTGATAATGTAATAAAGTTCCTATGTAACTTTACACTTTGTCTTAGCTTATATACAGTGGGTAGCAAAAGTATTTGGTACATTTGTTTTTATCGTATTTCTCAAAAAAAAATATATCAAGTTAATTTGAATGAAATTTACACTCAATCTTTGAACAGATATTATTTATCTAAAAATAAAATGGAAATGGAGATATACTTAATTGACAAATATTTATTAATGAAAAATCAAATTACTCATAGGCAAAAGTATTTAACACATCTACTAATATTTAGTTGTATATCCTTTGTTCTGGCCTACAGCCTCCAAACGCTTTCCATAACTGCCTATTTCTTACAAGCACTTGCTGATAGTTTCAGCCATTCTTCTTTGCAAACTTTTTTCAATTTCTTGGATATTGAACTGGCATCTAAGCTTCAGCCTCTGTCCCATCAACGACATGTTGCATCCCTCTGCCTGTTCTACAAGTATTTTAGTGGCGAATGCTCTGACGAACTGCAATCACTTGTGCCCCCACGACGTGAGCACCCTCGACAAACCCGACAGGCTGCTAAATCCCACCTCCACACTGTAGAGATCCCTAGATGTAAAAGATCTTTTTACTCCAATAGTTTCTTCCCCAGAACCGCTAGACTCTGGAATTCTATTCCAGGTCCCTGCTTCCCCAACAGTACTGACGTGCAGAAGTTCAAGTGTAACGTGAACCGACACCTTGCTGCCCAAATCCCTACATAGTACCCCAGTAGTTGTTGCCCCTGATAGTAGCCCCCTAAACCAAAGTGGAAATTTGCCTTGTTTGGGGTGAAAATGTAATAAAAAAAAAAAAATAAATAAATATTCTTAGGATTTCTTGCATGCACCTTTAACTCCAAAGTTTTCCACAGATTTTAGGTCATGTGACTGGCTAGAACACTGTAGAACACTAATCCCATTATCCTTAAACCAGTTCATAGTTATTTTAGCCTTGTGATTAGGATCATTGTCTTGCTGGAAGATAAAGTCACGGCCCAATCCTAAATCTGCACTTTTGAACAGATGGGTTGAAAAAATTTGTGTATTTTGTTGCATTCATTTTTTCTTCTGTGATTTCCATTCCTCCAACTCCATTTGCAGAAAAGCAGCCCCAAATCATCACACTTCCGCCTCCAAATTGTACAGTGGAAAGGATATTAAATGGTTTTAATTCTGTATCCTTTTTCCTCTATACACAGGTGCGCATGTTTCTTCCAAAAAGTTCAATTTTTGTTCCATCTGACTAAATAATTTTGTTCCAGAAGTCATCCGGTTCACATTGGTATTTATAAACAAATTTTAAACCATCTTTCACGTGTCTAGGACTCGACAATGGAGTCTTTCTCAGTGATCTAGAATACAGGCCTGTACGATTCAATGATCTCTTGATAGTGTCCTTGCTTAATTCAATACCTGCTTCTTGCAAATTCTTTTGAATTTCTGAATGCCCACAGAAGAGACGTTGCGAGCCTGTCTTTGTTTTATCGTTATTGCCATGGCAGGTGCTCGTCTGAGCTCCAATCCCTCCCCCCCCCTCACCAATCTTTCAGAGAAACACCCGTCTGGTTGAAACTACTGTCAATAATTTTCCCCACTCTTTATCTGTGCCTAAATCCAAACGTAGATTCCATGAGCAAAGCTTCTTTCTTAGAACTGCACCCCAGTGGAACTCTCTGCCGCTTGCCTGTTTCCCACCTGACTACAACTTGGACGTCTTCAAGTCCAACATAAACAAACTCCTGACAAACCGCCCCCTTAAGTAAGACACTCTATCAAAACGCCCAATACTAATGATTACTACAATACTATCTCATTGATTACTGTACACGCAATAACCCTTATCCCTGAGTGGCCTTCAGGCTTTGATAAGTGGTGACCCCCATGTAAAAAAAAAAAGTGTTTTTTTTATTCACGTTACAAGCAATGTAACAAGCAGTAACATCATTTAATTTTACGTGGCTGACAACGTAGAAGATTTTTAGTTTTAGCGCCGGTTGTTTTCCACTTTCTCATGACAGTCTCAACTGTACTCACCACCAAATTTAGTTCTGAAGCTATTTTCCTGTACCCCTTTCCATCTTTATGCCTTGCTATTATTTCCTGGTGCACATCAATCGTCAAATTCTTTGTTTTAACCATTTTAAAACAGTAATGAAAGAGGCAACCAGCACAGTTACCTGGCCTTTGGGCCGAGATCAAAGTGTAGTATCTGTTGCGACAGATACTGCAAAGCTATGACTAGCACAGACCAGCTATGACTAGCAAAGACTATATGTTGGGGTAACCCCACATATCTGACCTTGGTCACTGAAGGGGCAACCCTTCATACCAACAGTTTCTAATCCAGCTCCCACTTCCCACCTCTCGGGAGCTGGATCCCCTCTTTCCTTCCCCCTATCTCCACATTAAAAAACGGCCCCCTGCCTAATTTGCTCAGTGGGGAAGCAAATAAATAAACAAAGTGTAGTATCTGTTCTTCAGATGCTGCACTTCAATTTCTTGTTCTCTGTCAGTGGAGAAGAAGTCCTTCACCACTAAGACAATTTAAAATTTTTGTTCCTTTTCTCCACGTTAAAAAACGACTCTGGTGTCTAACTCTGTCCCGTGGGGAGGCATTGTAAATAGGAATCTGCACAGTGTCTGAGGACTGTTATCAACTGACCTGTAAGAAGCTGGAACCCTGAGGGTGCCTTCTGATTGGTTGAAATATTGTAGCAAGACGAAATGACTGTTTAAGAATGAAATTTCTGATTGTGTGTTAAATAGTTTTGCATATGGGTAATTTGATTCTTTGTTAATAAATATTTGTCAACTAAGTATATTTTCATTTCAGTTTTATTTTTAGATAGATGATATCTGTTCAAAGATTGAGTGTAGATTCCATTTAAATTAACTTGATATCTTTTGTGAGAAATACAAAAAAACTAATGTACCAAATACTTTTGCTGCTCTCTCTCCCTCTCTCTCTCTCTCTCTCTCTCTCTCTCTATATATATATATATATATATATATATATATATATATATATATATATATAAGGTCCAAGTTATTACCAAACGGATGTAAAGAACGCATAACATGGATTTTACCAAGCAAGCTGGATCTAAAAAAACTTTCATATCCTTTTTCTGCAAATCCTCCTGCTACAGGACTTCTGATAAATTTATTATTTTGACTTTGACTTTCCATGTCTCACTGACTTAAGCAAATAGGGTGCATACCTTTGTAAGTATTTGCTAATATTTTCTCTCCTCTGATGAGATGGTAGACATCGAAACCCTATAGGTTAAGGAGATTAATTTTCTCAAGCATTCTTTGTCTTGCTTAGAATAATAAAAATTCTTTGATATGAAACTCAACCACTTCATTTCATTTCAATGAGAGTTTTTTGAAATTCATTGAATTACAATTGAATTTATTTGCTCTATCTTGCATATCGAGCAATTCTTGTTTAGATGGGATAACTTATAGAATATTACTGCCAGTAATATTTTGTAAACCTTACAATCTCACGTTTCCATAACAACTGATTGTTAAATAAAAACTATTCTGAAGTATATATATATATATATATACGAGATGCCTTCAATAAGTTTCCAGACTTTTTTTTTTTTCGCATGGGCACTTTTATTGATAGTACACACATGAAACTCTAGTTTCCTTCGAAGTAATCTCCTTTGGCTGCAATGCACTTGTGCTGTTTCAACGACTTCTGGAAGGCCTCATGGGGAGGTCCTCTTGTGTGAGTGTGTCAATGATACCTGTCACAGTCTCTTTCATCTCCTTAATTGTCTCATAACGACAGCCTCTAAGGTTTTCCTTGAGCTTAGGGAATAACCAAAAGTCACAGGGAGGGTGAGGCACTGTCTTGATGCCCATCTTGGTCAAATAGTCTGGCACAAGAATAGAGTTATGGACTGGTGCATTGTCCTGGTGGAAATGTTGCTGACCCGATTTGAAGAGTACTGGCCTCTTCATATGAAATCTCTTCCTGAACTCTTTTAAAAACCTCACCATAGTATCCTTTGTGACTGTCTGTCCAGTGGGAACCCAGTGCATGTAGATTAGGTCCGTGCTATCAAAAAAAAAAGGATCATCATAAGTTTCTAGATAGATTTGCTCTGCCTGGCCTTCTTGGGTCTTGGAGAGCCAGCATGCTTCCACTGGAAACTATGTCTCTTGGTTTCTGGATCACAGCAGTAGATCCAGCTTTCATCGCAGGTCACCATAGCATCAAGAACTGCGGGATCTGAATTGATCATCTCGACCATCTTCCTGTTGTCATGACAATGTTTTTCTTTCTCATCTTCTGTGAACATCCTTGGGACAAACTTTGTGCAGAACTTCTACATCTTCAGTTCCTTGTGAATAATTGTGTGTACAGTCTCACACTGACATCAAACTGTACATTTCTTGTCGCTATAGGTAAAAACGGTTCTTATCTATGTAATTTGGCCAATCAACTCTCGTGTTCTGACTTCTTTACTCCCCCCCTCCACACCTCATCATCCCTCAGACTTCCTGTCTTATGCCACACAAAAACTGATACTCGATTCATGCAAGATGGTCCAAAAGTAGGACACATTTGAAGAATGATATGCAGTAAAATTCTGTTTTAAACTTGGAAAAAATGCCACAGAAATGTATGGAATACTTCAGAATTCCATACATTTCTATGGCATTTTTTCCAAGTATGCAATAAAATTCTGTTTTAAACTTGGAAAAAATGCCACAGAAATGTATGGAATACTTCAGAATTCCATACATTTCTATGGCATTTTTTCCAAGTATGCAATAAAATTCTGTTTTAAACTTGGAAAAAATGCCACAGAAATGTATGGAATTCTGAAGTATTCCATAAATTTCTGTGGCATTTGTTCCAAGTTTAAAACAGAATTTTATTGCATACCGTTCTTCAAATGTGTCCTTACGTTCATATTGCATTTTTGAAATTCACCAGGTGTGACAATCAGGCTTTAGTAGGGTGTATTTTAATTCCTGCTGTAGCTGTTCATTTGAACCTGAAATCATAAAAATTGGTCAGTCATTCAATAAAATGTATAGCAATAACATCGTGAATTTTCAAGAGTTTATGACAGCTTTAAATGCCTGTATAAAACTAGGAAACTTCTAACACCCGAAAGTATCCTGTACCTCTACAAGGCCACTATTCGCCCATGTATGGAATATTGCTGTCATATTTGGGCTGGTGCATCGGCTACTAGTCTCTCGCTCCTTGACAGGGTTCAAAAGAGAGTCGCAAATCTGATAGGCCCTGAACTGGCATCTAAGCTTCAGCCTCTGTCCCATCGTCGAAACGTTGCATCCCTCTGCCTGTTCTACAAGTATTGTAATCGTGAATGCTTTGATGAACTGCAATCACTTGTGCCCCCACGACGTAAACACCCTCGAGAGACCCGACAAGCTGCAAAATCCCACCCCCACACTGTAGAGATCCCTAGATGTAAAAGATCTTTCTGCTCCAGTAGTTTCTTCCCCAGAACTGCTAGACTTTGGAATTCCATTCCAGGTCACTGCTTCCCCAACTGTACTGACTTGCATAAGTTCAAGTGCAACGTGAACCAACATCTCGCTGCCCAAATCCCTACATAGTACCCCAGTAGATGTTTCCCCTGATAGTAGCCCCCTACACCAAAGTGGCAATGTGCCTTGTTTGGGGTGAAAATGTAATTAAAAAAAAAAAAAAAAAAAAAAAAAAAAAGTGGAAACTTAGGGCACCTCGTATATAATCAAGGCTGCTAGTATATTTAAATTTTTTCCTCGTATGTCTCTACCCCATTTCTTTTGTGTCAACCCGATGGTGGAGTTAAGGAGATAACGTGAATAACTGCAGTCTCCCCTTCCCCCCCCCCCTTCAAGCAATCGTCTACAGTAGGTATTTTGTTTTGACATCGATAAGCGATTCCCAAAAGAGTTTATAGTTTGTCACGTACTATAAAAAAAAAAAACAAAAAAAAACAGTTCAATGTCAAATCGACCCATTATCAATAGATAATTGGAATGTAAGAAGTCTAAAAAAAAATTTTTTTTAATGTTTGAAGTGGGGGGGGGGCTATTGTTTTTGTTTTTATTATTTTTTGGTGTTTTGCTTTCTTTCTATCTCAACACTAACTTTTAAAATAACGACTTTTTATGGGTTTTCGGGTATGCTGAAAACGAATGCCATATTAAAATTTTGTGCAGACAAGTAGTTTTCTAGATATTAAGACCTTTGCTATCAAATGTAATCCCACTGGTGGCCATGTTTTTTCCCCAACTGAAAAGTACTAATGCGCATGAGTGTTAGAAGATGCTTTCTTCCTCCCCATGTTAAGAATGGTGAATGCATTGCGAAGAATGTTTTAATATGCAGAAAACTACTTTTCTGCGCAAAATTTAAATGCGATATTCGGTTTCAGTAAACACGACCAAAAAAAGCAACAAAAAAATGCTTTTTTTTTTTTTTTTTTTTTTTTTTTTTTTAACATAAAATCTATTAAAATTCTTAAGCAACTTATTTTCCAGAAAGATAAAAGCCTGAATTTGATCATATGAAAAGTAGAATAATATAAAAATTTTTCTACTATTAAAAATTTTCCAAAAAAAAAATAACATTCACCGTGATTTTTGTCTTGATGGGTAACGCATTTAGATATGTTTTTAAAAGATTTTTTAATCAATTAATTTTTTGTCTGAATAAGGTTTAGGATGATTTGCTAAGAATATGCAAAAATATTATAACATAAGTATCTGAATGTCAAATAATTTGATCTTTTATCTCAATATATAGATTTCGCGTGGCGAAATTAAAAAAATCCAAAATTTAACGTTACTTTTAAAGAAAATACGGTCAGCTTTACAAGGCAAAGTAGATTCATTTTGTCCTAATGTTTGTTTTGACGATTAAGTGGAGAATAAGGGTTAATTTTTTTCATAAACGATACATACATGCATACATATATATACATGCATACATATATATATATATATATATATATATATATATATATATATACTCTTTATCTGTGCATAAATCCAAACGTAGATTCCATGAGCAGAGCTTCTTTCTCAGAAGTACACGACTGTGGAACTCTCTTCCGTTTGCCTGTTTCCCACCTGACTACAACTTGGATGTCTTCAAGTCCAACATAAACAAATTCCTGACAAACCGCCCCCTTAAGTAAGACACTCTATCAAATCTCCAATACTATTACTACAATACTATCTCATTGATTACTGTACACACAATAACCCTTATCCCTGAGTGGCCTCCGGGCCTTGATAAGTGGTGACCCCCATGTAAAACAAATATATATATATATTTGTTGCCTACATAATTCCCAAAGTTAACGATGAGGCTGGCAAGTACCAGATGGGTGACCATTTTTGGAATGCTAGGCGCCATATCCATTTGAGAGAACACTAGCATCTAGTATCACGCTTGGTCGTCTTGACCCTGTCTTGTCATCAGGACCAAGTATTTCTGGACGAGAGAGTGTGGTAGATACAAGTCCCCACACTTTTAACTAAGTTGAGCACAAATCACAGCATCATCATTGGACGTAATTTTTGAAAAAGGGGAGGTAACAACTGTTTGTAAATAAGGAACAACTGTTTTTTAGGCCGTATGATCTTACATAGATGAAAAAAATAATACATGACAACAAATTGCCAAAAGAAATTATCGTATTTTTAGCAAAATGCAGTTATTTATCTTTTTTTTTTGGTATCGTTTCTTCAAAGCATTTCCTATATAATAGTATATTAGCAATATTGGGCTCACTAAAAGAAAATTTATAATTTATTTATTATTTTATTTATTTATTTTTTTTGTTAATCTAAAAGATAATAATTAACATATTCAAGCGAATTTCACATTTCAAAACACAGAAGATTCAAATTAAACACATTCAAAATTAGGAATTTCAACCTTAAAATCTAATACGTGCGTGGTTGTTTTTTTTTTTTGTTTTTTTTGTTTTTTACAATCCTCACCCTCGCCACAATAAAAAATATTTTGTTCCGTTTCGGCTGATTATTTTAAGCATATTTGTACCCACAAATAAAGAAGGGGTTGTGGGTAAAAAATATATATATATATATCGATTGTGAAAAAAAAAAAGAGCACCATTATAAAGTTCGTTCTTCACTTAATAATCGGTGAAAATTTCGTATTGATTGGATAATTACTTGATTTTTGGTAGATTTTTAAAGAGAGACCTCGTCATCAAAAAATACTTACGCCCGCCTTCCGTTTTGGCCGTGCCTAGTTTTCAGCATACCTGGAAACCTATAAAAGACATCTTAAAGATGCTTGTTAAGATGAAAAAAAGTAAAAATTTATTTTTCAATGACAAAAAAAGGGTTGCTGAATTTGCAGTAAATGATTGAAAGAACCACTTGCAGGAATTATGGGTCAAAGTCATGTATTGAGAAATCCGCTGTGATAGATAATAAACGGCGCTGCTTAGCAATTCTGCAGAACAGCGCAACAGTAAGCGGTACAGGAAACACGCACTGAAATAAAAAAGCTTAACACATAAGTAATGAAGCTTTAAATAGAATCCATACTGGGGAGTTAATTGAATGAATCAATTTGGTTATAGTCAGTTAACGTACTTCTTAACTTCCGGCGTGGCTGCTACTGAAAGCGGTAACAAGGCAAATCAGTTCCTTCACGTCTATTGTTCTTCAGTATTTCTATTGTGAAGCGTTTTTTTAAAATCTATATATATAAAAGCGAAAATGTGTGTATGTATGTTTGTATGTATGTGTGACCGCTAAAAACTTTCTACAGACTGAACAAAAATTAACAAACATGGTATCATATTGAAGCTCCATCCTTCGCCCGAAAAATATCGAAGAATTGGCCAAAAGCGTTAATTTTTTCACCCTGAAATCGACAATTTTCTAGGGGGGGGGGAGTCAACAAAAACCGTCCTCTCATGACGATGACTGGTTCTACGCATGCGTCAGATGACGTCATGACCTGATTTAGTTTAAATAGTTGAAGAACTGACTAAATTTCATGTACGTCGTGTTAGCTCAGTTGGTTAGAGCATTGGTTCATTATCTAAACGTTTTGGGTTCGAATCGTGGTGTGAGATTTTTTTTTTTTTTTCGATTTTTTAAATTTTAATATTGAAGCAGTGTTATTTACGCCATTTTTCACGTTACATTCGTTTTTCTGTTTTTTTTTTTTTTGTTTTTTGTTTTTTACTTCGCTTATTCTTAGGTTTTCATTAACACCCCTGACCAACCACACACACCTAAAAACACCCGGGTACCCACCGATTTTTTCAATTTTAATATCGAAACAGGCTTATTTAAGCCATTTTTCACACGTTTTTTTTGTTTGTTTTTGTTTTAACGTTCGTTTTTCTATTTTGTTTTTTCGATTTTTACATTTAACATCGTTCGTTTGCCTTACGTTAGTTTTTTCGTGTTTTTTTTTCGATGTTTTGATTACCCCCTCCCCCCCCCCCCGGGTACCCCTCACTTTCTGTTACCTTTTTTTTACTTCGCTTATTCTTAGCTTTTCATTAACAACCACACACACCTACAAACACTCAGGCAACACCGGGTACCCCCCCTGCTAGTAAAATAGAAAAAGGACATTATCAAAAAAAAAAAATAAATAATATATATATATATAAAAGTGAAAGTTTCTGTCTGTGTGTGTGTACATTTACCTACGCAATAACTCTATCAATTTTAAGTCTACAGACTCGAAATTTTATATACAAGGTACTGACATTTGGTAAAATCGATGTGATCGGTTTTCGGCCAGAAATTTGGCGATTAAGTGGTCAAAGTTCAACGATTTTGACCTTTGAGAACTCTACCAAACTCTTCCGACAATTTTGGGTCTAAACACTTGAAATTTTAGATATAGGTTCATTGGACATGGATCTAACTTAATAATTTGATTTGAGCCCACAACAATAAATTTTAAGGGGTCATAATCGGGGTTAAAGTAAAAAATATTGACCACTTTTGCTCAACATACATCTCCAAATAGCCGGGCAACGCCAGGCACCCATGCTAGTGTATATATAAAAGTGAAAGTGTCTGTGTGTGTACATTTTCCAACACAATAACTCTGTCAATTTTAAGTCAGACTCTAAATTTGATAGACAGGGTACTGAGATTTGGGAAGATCTTTGTGATCGGAACCATCTAAGATTTCGAGTGTTTAGGCTCAAAATTGGCGGAGGAGTTTGGTAGAGTTCTCAAAGGTCAAATCGTTGAACTTTGACCCCTTTACAGCCAAATTTCTGGCCGAAAACGGATTACAAAGATTTTCCCAAATCTCAGTACCCTGTATATCAAATTTCGAGTCTGTAGACTAAAAATTGACAGTTATTGTGTAGGGAAATGTACACAGATACACACAGACACGTTCACTTTTATATATATAATAGATAGATAGATTTGTTTAACAAAACTATATACGTATACAGAAATATATATGGAAACAATTTTGTGTTTACTATAAACTTTTTATGCAAATATTATGCAAGTATAAATCATGTAGAATATCTGCATGAATATAATTACTGGTAATAGTTAACTAAAGATGATTATCCCATTAAAAAACCGAAGCAACTAATAGGGAATTAATTAAAATGAATGTTTAAAAGAATATGCAAATTAGCTAGATCTTTTGCTAGTGAATGCAATTCCACAACCAAGATATAAGAAAATTGTATTTTCTTTTTAAATAAATAGAAAAGAAGCTTGCTTTTTTTTCTGTTGTTCCTGGACTTTGGGCCGGGATCGAAGTGTAGTATCTGTTCTGCAGATGCTGCAAGCAAAGACCATATGTGGGGGCAACCTCACATATAAGACCTTGGTCAATGTAGGGGCAACCCTTCATACCAATTGTCACTATCCAGCTCCCCTACTCCCCGGGGAGTTGGCCCCCATTTCCCCTTCACTCCTCACTTTAAAAATCGGCCTTGTGCCTAATTTGCTCAGTGGGGGAGCAAATAAATATCTCAAAGTGTAGTATCTGTTCTGCAGATGCTGCACTTAAGATAATTTGTACCAGTCAATGGAGAGGAAATCCTCTATACTGGGGCAATTATTATTTTTGGTAACCAGAGTGCCCCCCTTTTTGCCTACTTTTAGGGGAGCTGGTTTTTACCCCACATTAAAAACGGCCTTGCGCCTAATTTGCCTTGGTGGGGAAGCAAATAAATACATTAAATAAATAGAAAAGAGGGTTTTTAATATGAATATCGATACACACGAAAGAAAACCGAATTTATAGGAGTATAGATATATAGTCTGTATTCAAAGAAAATTTAATGGTAAATTATATTTCTTTCTAATGCCGACACATCTTGATATTGTCCCATTCTAATTCTTTAGCCTCTAGCAAAGAATTTGGCCGGCCCTTAAGGACATCTCTACGTATCTCCTTATCACTGAGACCATCCATGAAGGCATCCACCAGAATAGCCTGAATCGGACTGCTATTTCTGGTCACCTCATCGGAGAAAGCAAGGATCACTAACCCCTCGATTTACACAACCAACTCTCTCACAATCCCTGTCTGTGATTCCAAAGCACATCAATTTTCGGATAGCCTGGATAGCAGTCCGTTCACTAGCATATTAACCAAAAATTCATGCGTCTCTAACCATGGCTGTCAATGTATATCACTCCAATAAACCTGAAAACAGGACCGGTAGCTTTTAGCTCCATCTAAGGCCAACAAGACCATCTCAACATCTGACAATCCGTAAACTACTTTCGTTTTGGTCCCGTTCATTTGTTCGCACTTTTCTCAATGACCATAATAATTTTGCACAAACATTAATTATGGTGAAAGTAAATTTTTATCTTGTGGAAGGAGACTCCACATGCTCGGTTTGTTCTGTATCGCCATTAGCTACTCCTGGATCGCCACCATAGGGAGGTATCCTGATGTCCCTTATTGGTTTATTCATTCTTCTTTGTAATTCGTAATTCTTGGGAAATTTCGCTAGCCCCCACCCCTTGTTTATTGTACTGGTTGCATATAACCCCGTCCCAACTATTTCGTTTGTTATCACAAAACAATAAAAAAAAATAAATAAGAATGCGAGTTTTATGATACCTTATTTATGACAAAATTATGTCATAGA
The DNA here is from genome assembly GCF_053919585.1 of Euprymna scolopes. Taxonomy (NCBI): domain Eukaryota; kingdom Metazoa; phylum Mollusca; class Cephalopoda; order Sepiida; family Sepiolidae; genus Euprymna; species Euprymna scolopes. The sequence goes on from NC_136513.1 coordinate 34,458,755, forward strand.
ATATGTCATAAGAATTAAAAATAATAATATATTAAAACTGTATATATAGAAATGTAAAAAAAAAATATTTTATAAAAATTATTTCCATACGAATGTATTTTAAATATTAAAAAAATAGTTATAGAAATGTAAATATGAAAGTTTAAATTACTTTGTTGAAATAAAATAGTTCCATGTGGATATATTTTGAATATAAAAAAAAATATTTATAGAAATGTTAATATGAAAATTTAAATTACTTTGTTGAAATAAAATATTTCCATGTGTATATATTTTAAATATTAAAAAAAATATTTATAGAAATGTTAATATGAAAATTTAAATTACTTTGTCAAAATAAAATATTTCCATGTGTATATATTTTAAATATTAAAAAAATAGTTATAGAAATGTTAATATTAAAATTTAAATTACTTTGTTGAAATAAAATATTTCCATATGAATATATTTTGAATATCAAAAACAATATTTATGAAATGTAAAAAATAAGTTGTTTTCTTTTTTTTTTTTTTTTTTATTGTTTACTGTATAAGACAGGAAGTGTTTCTATATGATTTCGGATTTTGTTTCATGCTTAGTGACTTAGTAACTATTTAAACCGAGTCCACTTTCGGCGTCTTCACTTTGCAGACCAAAGTTTTGGATTTAACCATTAAACTTTATGAAATAACGCTTTCAAAAGATGTGACTATTTTCTTTTTTCTTTTTTTTTAATCCCTAATCCTATCATTTTAAACCAGTCGGTTTTTGTCCTGTTCAAAAAATGTACCCGTAACATAGAAATTTTTTACCGATCTTTTTTTTTTTGTTTTATTTTTTATTAAAAAAAAAAAATCTGTAAAAAATAGTTGTTTCAATATGTTTTGATTATGATCTTTGGAACCTCTTAGTTTATTGATAAAAAAAACTGATAATTCCACCCCCACCCCCAATTTTAACTTCAACTTTTCTTGTGAAAAAAAATATTTAATTTTTTTTTATCAAATAATAAATTCTTATAAAACTGAACTTTCTTCTGTTTATTTATTTTTTGAAAAGCTTCCGCATTTGGATTTCTTTCAAGTTGTTTACATACTTCTGTCGGCAAAAGCCAGTTTTCTCTGGTTTCAAAGCTGTACCAGTACCTAGTAAAGTTAAATTAGTATGGTGTCGTTTGGTCATTAAATAATTGACATTTCTTCTTCCAGAGTAATGAAGAACTAGTGACCTGTGTCCAGCTTCAACATGGAATTGACTACCAAGTGGCGATTGGAACGTCCATGGGAGGTTTATATATGTTCAACATTCCTTCGAATATAACTACCAAAGGCCAGGTAAGTAATGACGTGTTTGTATCTTTTTAAGTTGCTACTCTGGTGCTACCAGATCAGGCTGTCTGAAGAAGTCGGCTTCCTGATTAAAATGCACCAAACATTGATGTTATTGGGGTTTTTTTTTTTCCTTTCTCTTTGCAAAACTCAATCATGTTCGGCAAAGCAAAAACAAAACCACAATTTTTTTACTACAAAACAACCAAACCAAGCACCATGAATAAATATTTGAAGAGATAAACAACTTGAAGCATAACAACTTTTTTTTTTTTTTTTTTTTTTTTTTTTTTTTGCCAAAATCATCAGATTCGGCATTAAATAGCCTGAAAAAGGATTAATATGCCATAAACCAAAACCAAAACCAATTTTAAGTTGTTAAATATAAGCTCTGGTTGGCTCTTAATTCTTATCCAAAGAGCTGACTTGATACTTACAGTAATTCATTGATATCTGCGGGACTTGATTTACTTCATTTTTCATCTATATCATAACTTAGAGGTGTTGTTTTGTGTGTCTGGTTAGAATAGCATTTAAGTCGAAGCATTTGACTTTACTTGCCTTTATAGAAGGTATGTAAGATATCTAAGGACACCTTAACTTGAAACACTTTTAGAAAAACAGAAAAAGAAACTTTTAAATCCTTGAAATTTACAATTTCTTGTAACAAAACAAATAAAAATAATATTAATCTACGTTTTGTTTTTTTTTCTGTATATATCCTCCTTCGGTTTCTATCACTAACTCAATTCGAGTTCAAAAGTGACTACAAGTTTTGATCAGTTGGTCTTTATTGCTCAGGCTATTGCTTCCATCAGAGAGGATTTGGTGTGATGAGGATGCTTATTAACTTCCTTTTTAACGACACTCCATACGTAATAATCCAAAGGATTAAGGTCTGGTGAGTTAGGATGCCATAAGTTTGGTGTGACATAATTGTGAAAATTCTTGGCCATCCAATCCTGGGTTTTGAGAACTTTATGGGATAGTGCCAGATCTTGTTGGAAGACATAGGCACTTCTATTAGCTACGTTGTCTATCCAAGGCTTAACAATGGTTTAAAGAGTCTCGATATGGACATCTGCATTGACTCTAAGGCCCTGTAGCAAAAAATGAGAAGACATTGTGTTCTTCACTGCTAGCACCAAAAACGGTTGCTGGAAATTTTGTGTGCATAACAGTTGGAACTTCAGTAGGGTCTGCAGCATATATCGCTCCAATAAACTTGGAAACAGGACCCATATCATTTCTTTGACTTTTTGATGCTGATTGAAATTTTTTCATCAAAATATATCACTCCAATAAACTTGGAAACAGGACCTGTATCATTTCTTTGACTTTTTGATGCTGATTGAAATTTTTTCATCAAAATATATCACTCCAATAAACTTGGAAACAGGACCTGTATCATTTCTTTGACTTTTTGATGCTGATTGAAATTTTTTCATCAAAATATATCACTCCAATAAACTTGGAAACAGGACCTGTATCATTTCTTTGACTTTTTGATGCTGATTGAAATTTTTTCATCAAAATATATCACTCCAATAAACTTGGAAACAGGACCTGTATCATTTCTTTGACTTTTTGATGCTGATTGAAATTTTTTCATCAAAATATATCACTCCAATAAACTTGGAAACAGGACCTGTATCATTTCTTTGACTTTTTGATGCTGATTGAAATTTTTTCATCAAAATATATCACTCCAATAAACTTGGAAACAGGACCCATATCATTTCTTTGACTTTTTGATGCTGATTGAAATTTTTTCATCAAAATATATCACTCCAATAAACTTGGAAACAGGACCTGTATCATTTCTTTGACTTTTTGATGCTGATTGAAATTTTTTCATCAAAATATATCACTCCAATAAACTTGGAAACAGGACCTGTATCATTTCTTTGACTTTTTGATGCTGATTGAAATTTTTTCATCAAAATATATCACTCCAATAAACTTGGAAACAGGACCTGTATCATTTCTTTGACTTTTTGATGCTGATTGAAATTTTTTCATCAAAATATATCACTCCAATAAACTTGGAAACAGGACCTGTATCATTTCTTTGACTTTTTGATGCTGATTGAAATTTTTTCATCAAAATATATCACTCCAATAAACTTGGAAACAGGACCTGTATCATTTCTTTGACTTTTTGATGCTGATTGAAATTTTTTCATCAAAATATATCACTCCAATAAACTTGGAAACAGGACCTGTATCATTTCTTTGACTTTTTGATGCTGATTGAAATTTTTTCATCAAAATATATCACTCCAATAAACTTGGAAACAGGACCCATATCATTTCTTTGACTTGTTGATGCTGATTGAAATTTTTTCATCAGAATATATCACTCCAATAAACTTGGAAACAGGACCTGTATCATTTCTTTGACTTTTTGATGCTGATTGAAATTTTTTCATCAAAATATATCACTCCAATAAACTTGGAAACAGGACCTGTATCATTTCTTTGACTTTTTGATGCTGATTGAAATTTTTTCATCAAAATATATCACTCCAATAAACTTGGAAACAGGACCTGTATCATTTCTTTGACTTTTTGATGCTGATTGAAATTTTTTCATCAAAATATATCACTCCAATAAACTTGGAAACAGGACCCATATCATTTCTTTGACTTTTTGATGCTGATTGAAATTTTTTCATCAAAATATATCACTCCAATAAACTTGGAAACAGGACCTGTATCATTTCTTTGACTTTTTGATGCTGATTGAAATTTTTTCATCAAAATATATCACTCCAATAAACTTGGAAACAGGACCTGTATCATTTCTTTGACTTTTTGATGCTGATTGAAATTTTTTCATCAAAATATATCACTCCAATAAACTTGGAAACAGGACCCATATCATTTCTTTGACTTGTTGATGCTGATTGAAATTTTTTCATCAGAATATATCACTCCAATAAACTTGGAAACAGGACCTGTATCATTTCTTTGACTTTTTGATGCTGATTGAAATTTTTTCATCAAAATATATCACTCCAATAAACTTGGAAACAGGACCTGTATCATTTCTTTGACTTTTTGATGCTGATTGAAATTTTTTCATCAAAATATATCACTCCAATAAACTTGGAAACAGGACCTGTATCATTTCTTTGACTTTTTGATGCTGATTGAAATTTTTTCATCAAAATATATCACTCCAATAAACTTGGAAACAGGACCCATATCATTTCTTTGACTTTTTGATGCTGATTGAAATTTTTTCATCAGAATATATCACTCCAATAAACTTGGAAACAGGACCTGTATCATTTCTTTGACTTTTTGATGCTGATTGAAATTTTTTCATCAAAATATATCACTCCAATAAACTTGGAAACAGGACCTGTATCATTTCTTTGACTTTTTGATGCTGATTGAAATTTTTTCATCAAAATATATCACTCCAATAAACTTGGAAACAGGACCCATATCATTTCTTTGACTTTTTGATGCTGATTGAAATTTTTTCATCAAAATATATCACTCCAATAAACTTGGAAACAGGACCTGTATCATTTCTTTGACTTTTTGATGCTGATTGAAATTTTTTCATCAAAATATATCACTCCAATAAACTTGGAAACAGGACCTGTATCATTTCTTTGACTTTTTGATGCTGATTGAAATTTTTTCATCAAAATATATCACTCCAATAAACTTGGAAACAGGACCTGTATCATTTCTTTGACTTTTTGATGCTGATTGAAATTTTTTCATCAAAATATATCACTCCAATAAACTTGGAAACAGGACCCATATCATTTCTTTGACTTTTTGATGCTGATTGAAATTTTTTCATCAGAATATATCACTCCAATAAACTTGGAAACAGGACCTGTATCATTTCTTTGACTTTTTGATGCTGATTGAAATTTTTTCATCAAAATATATCACTCCAATAAACTTGGAAACAGGACCTGTATCATTTCTTTGACTTTTTGATGCTGATTGAAATTTTTTCATCAAAATATATCACTCCAATAAACTTGGAAACAGGACCCATATCATTTCTTTGACTTTTTGATGCTGATTGAAATTTTTTCATCAAAATATATCACTCCAATAAACTTGGAAACAGGACCTGTATCATTTCTTTGACTTTTTGATGCTGATTGAAATTTTTTCATCAAAATATATCACTCCAATAAACTTGGAAACAGGACCTGTATCATTTCTTTGACTTTTTGATGCTGATTGAAATTTTTTCATCAAAATATATCACTCCAATAAACTTGGAAACAGGACCCATATCATTTCTTTGACTTGTTGATGCTGATTGAAATTTTTTCATCAGAATATATCACTCCAATAAACTTGGAAACAGGACCTGTATCATTTCTTTGACTTTTTGATGCTGATTGAAATTTTTTCATCAAAATATATCACTCCAATAAACTTGGAAACAGGACCCATATCATTTCTTTGACTTGTTGATGCTGATTGAAATTGTTTCATCAAAATATATCACTCCAATAAACTTGGAAACAGGACCTGTATCATTTCTTTGACTTTTTGATGCTGATTGAAATTTTTTCATCAAAATATATCACTCCAATAAACTTGGAAACAGGACCCATATCATTTCTTTGACTTTTTGATGCTGATTGAAATTTTTTCATCAAAATATATCACTCCAATAAACTTGGAAACAGGACCCATATCATTTCTTTGACTTTTTGATGCTGATTGAAATTTTTTCATCAAAATATATCACTCCAATAAACTTGGAAACAGGACCTGTATCATTTCTTTGACTTTTTGATGCTGATTGAAATTTTTTCATCAAAATATATCACTCCAATAAACTTGGAAACAGGACCTGTATCATTTCTTTGACTTTTTGATGCTGATTGACATTTTTTCATCAAAATATATCACTCCAATAAACTTGGAAACAGGACCTGTATCATTTCTTTGACTTTTTGATGCTGATTGAAATTTTTTCATCAAAATATATCACTCCAATAAACTTGGAAACAGGACCTGTATCATTTCTTTGACTTTTTGATGCTGATTGAAATTTTTTCATCAAAATATATCACTCCAATAAACTTGGAAACAGGACCCATATCATTTCTTTGACTTTTTGATGCTGATTGAAATTTTTTCATCAAAATATATCACTCCAATAAACTTGGAAACAGGACCTGTATCATTTCTTTGACTTTTTGATGCTGATTGAAATTTTTTCATCAAAATATATCACTCCAATAAACTTGGAAACAGGACCTGTATCATTTCTTTGACTTTTTGATGCTGATTGAAATTTTTTCATCAAAATATATCACTCCAATAAACTTGGAAACAGGACCTGTATCATTTCTTTGACTTTTTGATGCTGATTGAAATTTTTTCATCAAAATATATCACTCCAATAAACTTGGAAACAGGACCTGTATCATTTCTTTGACTTTTTGATGCTGATTGAAATTTTTTCATCAAAATATATCACTCCAATAAACTTGGAAACAGGACCCATATCATTTCTTTGACTTTTTGATGCTGATTGAAATTTTTTCATCAAAATATATCACTCCAATAAACTTGGAAACAGGACCTGTATCATTTCTTTGACTTTTTGATGCTGATTGAAATTTTTTCATCAAAATATATCACTCCAATAAACTTGGAAACAGGACCTGTATCATTTCTTTGACTTTTTGATGCTGATTGAAATTTTTTCATCAAAATATATCACTCCAATAAACTTGGAAACAGGACCTGTATCATTTCTTTGACTTTTTGATGCTGATTGAAATTTTTTCATCAAAATATATCACTCCAATAAACTTGGAAACAGGACCTGTATCATTTCTTTGACTTTTTGATGCTGATTGAAATTTTTTCATCAAAATATATCACTCCAATAAACTTGGAAACAGGACCCATATCATTTCTTTGACTTTTTGATGCTGATTGAAATTTTTTCATCAAAATATATCACTCCAATAAACTTGGAAACAGGACCTGTATCATTTCTTTGACTTTTTGATGCTGATTGAAATTTTTTCATCAAAATATATCACTCCAATAAACTTGGAAACAGGACCTGTATCATTTCTTTGACTTTTTGATGCTGATTGAAATTTTTTCATCAAAATATATCACTCCAATAAACTTGGAAACAGGACCTGTATCATTTCTTTGACTTTTTGATGCTGATTGAAATTTTTTCATCAAAATATATCACTCCAATAAACTTGGAAACAGGACCTGTATCATTTCTTTGACTTTTTGATGCTGATTGAAATTTTTTCATCAAAATATATCACTCCAATAAACTTGGAAACAGGACCTGTATCATTTCTTTGACTTTTTGATGCTGATTGAAATTTTTTCATCAAAATATATCACTCCAATAAACTTGGAAACAGGACCCATATCATTTCTTTGACTTTTTGATGCTGATTGAAATTTTTTCATCAAAATATATCACTCCAATAAACTTGGAAACAGGACCTGTATCATTTCTTTGACTTTTTGATGCTGATTGAAATTTTTTCATCAAAATATATCACTCCAATAAACTTGGAAACAGGACCTGTATCATTTCTTTGACTTTTTGATGCTGATTGAAATTTTTTCATCAAAATATATCACTCCAATAAACTTGGAAACAGGACCTGTATCATTTCTTTGACTTTTTGATGCTGATTGAAATTTTTTCATCAAAATATATCACTCCAATAAACTTGGAAACAGGACCTGTATCATTTCTTTGACTTTTTGATGCTGATTGAAATTTTTTCATCAAAATATATCACTCCAATAAACTTGGAAACAGGACCTGTATCATTTCTTTGACTTTTTGATGCTGATTGAAATTATTTCATCAAAATATATCACTCCAATAAACTTGGAAACAGGACCTGTATCATTTCTTTGACTTTTTGATGCTGGTTGAAATTTTTTCATCAAAATATATCACTCCAATAAACTTGGAAACAGGACCTGTATCATTTCTTTGACTTGTTGATGCTGATTGAAATTTTTTCATCAAAATATATCACTCCAATAAACTTGGAAACAGGACCTGTATCATTTCTTTGACTTGTTGATGCTGATTGAAATTTTTTCATCAAAATATATCACTCCAATAAACTTGGAAACAGGACCTGTATCATTTCTTTGACTTTTTGATGCTGATTGAAATTTTTTCATCAAAATATATCACTCCAATAAACTTGGAAACAGGACCTGTATCATTTCTTTGACTTGTTGATGCTGATTGAAATTTTTTCATCAAAATATATCACTCCAATAAACTTGGAAACAGGACCCATATCATTTCTTTGACTTTTTGATGCTGATTGAAATTTTTTCATCAAAATATATCACTCCAATAAACTTGGAAACAGGACCTGTATCATTTCTTTGACTTTTTGATGCTGATTGAAATTTTTTCATCAAAATATATCACTCCAATAAACTTGGAAACAGGACCTATATCATTTCTTTGACTTTTTGATGCTGATTGAAATTTTTTCATCAAAATATATCACTCCAATAAACTTGGAAACAGGACCCATATCATTTCTTTGACTTTTTGATGCTGATTGAAATTTTTTCATCAAAATATATCACTCCAATAAACTTGGAAACAGGACCCATATCATTTCTTTGACTTTTTGATGCTGATTGAAATTTTTTCATCAAAATATATCACTCCAATAAACTTGGAAACAGGACCCATATCATTTCTTTGACTTTTTGATGCTGATTGAAATTTTTTCATCAAAATATATCACTCCAATAAACTTGGAAACAGGACCCATATCATTTCTTTGACTTTTTGATGCTGATTGAAATTTTTTCATCAAAATATATCACTCCAATAAACTTGGAAACAGGACCTGTATCATTTCTTTGACTTTTTGATGCTGATTGAAATTTTTTCATCAAAATATATCACTCCAATAAACTTGGAAACAGGACCCATATCATTTCTTTGACTTTTTGATGCTGATTGAAATTTTTTCATCAAAATATATCACTCCAATAAACTTGGAAACAGGACCCATATCATTTCTTTGACTTTTTGATGCTGATTGAAATTTTTTCATCAAAATATATCACTCCAATAAACTTGGAAACAAGACCTGTATCATTTCTTTGACTTTTTGATGCTGATTGAAATTTTTTCATCAAAATATATCACTCCAATAAACTTGGAAACAGGACCTGTATCATTTCTTTGACTTTTTGATGCTGATTGAAATTTTTTCATCAAAATATATCACTCCAATAAACTTGGAAACAGGACCCATATCATTTCTTTGACTTTTTGATGCTGATTGAAATTTTTTCATCAAAATATATCACTCCAATAAACTTGGAAACAGGACCCATATCATTTCTTTGACTTTTTGATGCTGATTGAAATTTTTTCATCAAAATATATCACTCCAATAAACTTGGAAACAGGACCCATATCATTTCTTTGACTTTTTGATGCTGATTGAAATTTTTTCATCAAAATATATAACTCCAATAAACTTGGAAACAGGACCCATATCATTTCTTTGACTTTTTGATGCTGATTGAAATTTTTTCATCAAAATATATCACTCCAATAAACTTGGAAACAGGACCTGTATCATTTCTTTGACTTGTTGATGCTGATTGAAATTTTTTCATCAAAATATATAACTCCAATAAACTTGGAAACAGGACCCATATCATTTCTTTGACTTTTTGATGCTGATTGAAATTTTTTCATCAAAATATATCACTCCAATAAACTTGGAAACAGGACCCATATCATTTCTTTGACTTTTTGATGCTGATTGAAATTTTTTCATCAAAATATATCACTCCAATAAACTTGGAAACAGGACCTGTATCATTTCTTTGACTTGTTGATGCTGATTGAAATTTTTTCATCAAAATATATCACTCCAATAAACTTGGAAACAGGACCCATATCATTTCTTTGACTTGTTGATGCTGATTGAAATTTTTTCATCAGAATATATCACTCCAATAAACTTGGAAACAGGACCCATATCATTTCTTTGACTTTTTGATGCTGATTGAAATTTTTTCATCAAAATATATAACTCCAATAAACTTGGAAACAGGACCCATATCATTTCTTTGACTTTTTGATGCTGATTGAAATTTTTTCATCAAAATATATAACTCCAATAAACTTGGAAACAGGACCCATATCATTTCTTTGACTTGTTGATGCTGATTGAAATTTTTTCATCAAAATATATAACTCCAATAAACTTGGAAACAGGACCCATATCATTTCTTTGACTTTTTGATGCTGATTGAAATTTTTTCATCAAAATATATCACTCCAATAAACTTGGAAACAGGACCCATATCATTTCTTTGACTTGTTGATGCTGATTGAAATTTTTTCATCAAAATATATAACTCCAATAAACTTGGAAACAGGACCCATATCATTTCTTTGACTTTTTGATGCTGATTGAAATTTTTTCATCAAAATATATCACTCCAATAAACTTGGAAACAGGACCTGTATCATTTCTTTGACTTGTTGATGCTGATTGAAATTTTTTCATCAAAATATATCACTCCAATAAACTTGGAAACAGGACCCATATCATTTCTTTGACTTGTTGATGCTGATTGAAATTTTTTCATCAGAATATATCACTCCAATAAACTTGGAAACAGGACCCATATCATTTCTTTGACTTTTTGATGCTGATTGAAATTTTTTCATCAAAATATATCACTCCAATAAACTTGGAAACAGGACCCATATCATTTCTTTGACTTTTTGATGCTGATTGAAATTTTTTCATCAAAATATATAACTCCAATAAACTTGGAAACAGGACCCATATCATTTCTTTGACTTTTTGATGCTGATTGAAATTTTTTCATCAAAATATATCACTCCAATAAACTTGGAAACAGGACCCATATCATTTCTTTGACTTTTTGATGCTGATTGAAATTTTTTCATCAAAATATATCACTCCAATAAACTTGGAAACAGGACCTGTATCATTTCTTTGACTTGTTGATGCTGATTGAAATTTTTTCATCAAAATATATCACTCCAATAAACTTGGAAACAGGACCCATATCATTTCTTTGACTTTTTGATGCTGATTGAAATTTTTTCATCAAAATATATCACTCCAATAAACTTGGAAACAGGACCCATATCATTTCTTTGACTTTTTGATGCTGATTGAAATTTTTTCATCAAAATATATCACTCCAATAAACTTGGAAACAGGACCTGTATCATTTCTTTGACTTGTTGATGCTGATTGAAATTTTTTCATCAAAATATATCACTCCAATAAACTTGGAAACAGGACCCATATCATTTCTTTGACTTTTTGATGCTGATTGAAATTTTTTCATCAAAATATATCACTCCAATAAACTTGGAAACAGGACCTGTATCATTTCTTTGACTTGTTGATGCTGATTGAAATTTTTTCATCAAAATATATCACTCCAATAAACTTGGAAACAGGACCTGTATCATTTCTTTGACTTTTTGATGCTGATTGAAATTTTTTCATCAAAATATATCACTCCAATAAACTTGGAAACAGGACCCATATCATTTCTTTGACTTGTTGATGCTGATTGAAATTTTTTCATCAGAATATATCACTCCATCTACAGCAACACATCAAAGGCTGTAAATGACAAAGCTCTCTCTCTGATTCTCTCTCTGATCTCGAACGAGTGGTTTAGTGGGGGAAGACGTGGCTGGTTACCTTTAATGCATCTAAAACCAAACTCCTATCTTTACATCATCAATGCTCTGATCTCCATCTGGCATCAATTGAAATGGATGGCTCTCGCCTAGGAGAAGCCCCATGTTTTGACAAGCTTCTGGGCTTGACCTTCACTCCTGATCTGAAATGGAACACGTACATCAAGTCTGTTGCCAAGGTCGCTGGAAAGATGGTGGGATCCTTCTACTGCTCCAGAAGATATCTCACTACTGATGCAATTCTATATCTATATAAAAGCCAAGTACGTCTAAGGATGGAATACTGCTGCCATATCTGGGCAGGAGCTGCTAAAAACAGCCTATCCTGCCTTGACAGAGTACAAAATAGACTTCGTGGCTTAGTGGGGGATGCCCTTTTCTCTTCCCTGCAACCTCTCTCTCCCACAGAGGAGATGTTGCAAGCCTATCTTTGTTTTATCGTTATTTCCATGGCAGGTGCTCGTCTGAGCTCCAATCTCTGGCCCACCCTCACCAATCTTTTAAAAAAAACACCCGTCTAGCTGAATCCACTGTCAAAAACTTTCCCCACTCTTTATCTATGCCTAAATCAAAACATAGATTCCATGAACAAAGCTTCTTTCTTAGAACTGCACGACTGTGGAACTCTGTTCCGTCTGCCTGCTTCTCTCCTGACTACAATTTGGATGTCTTCAAGTCCAATGTAAACAAATTCCTGATGAACCGCCCCCTTAAGTAGATACTCTAAAATATCCACACTAACGTACTGTACTTACAATAACCCTTATCCCTGAGTGGCTTCCGGGCCTTGATAAGTGGTGACCACCTTGTAAAAAAAAAAAAAAAAAACTATAATAAACTTGGAAACAGGACCTGTATCATTTCTTTGACTTTTTGATGCTGGTTGAAATTTTTTCATCAGAAAAAAAAACAAAGAAGCTCCTGGTCTTCTAAATGCTTCAATTTGTTTAAAATTGTTTTGCATTAAACGATTCTCTTGAGTTTATGTTGATATGAACTGACCTTGCCTAAGAACGTATGATTTGTATCTGAGGTCTTGATGAACGAAATTCCTTATTGTTCCTTCAGATGCTTGATCTTCAAAAAGATGAATTGTTGTCCCCGGATTTTCGTTGATCATGCCATGCACTCTTCTGACAAACTCAAGTGTTTTGAGAGAGTCCGAATGTTGGCAATGCTGTTTTCTCTTGCTCGTAGCGAATTCATCACCATTGCTTTTATTTAGCTCCTTTTCAACTTTTCAAGCAAAAGATCTGGCAACATTTAGAAACTTTGCATTTACTGAATTGCTGTGTTTCACTTTTATAGACACTATTACAGCATATATATTTCCATTTCATTAGTTATTGTAGTAACTCTAATTGGATCTTTTGAAAGCAAAAAGACATGAAGTATATATTTTAAATTTAAATTACAAAAATATAAGTGTCCTGAAATATCTTAGGTTAAATTATTTAAAAAAAAAAAATGAAGAAAAAAAAAAAAACAAAGAAATTGAAACGTGCTTGTGAGTATTATGTGTTTTCTAAACAGTTCATTTTATTGTAAGAATAAAAAAAACAGTACTTGCGCTGAAATCAAAATCAAAACCTAAAGACAGTGAGTCAAGTATGATAACCATTAGACTAGCTTAACACAATCTTTAACAAGTGTTTTTGAACCTACTTATTCTTAACATGAGGAAGCTGTCATGTGAACGATTCCCACATTCGCATTCATGAAACAGTTGACAAACAGATAAAAATCCGATGACCCTCCCCCCATATACCAATTTTTCAATTTTGATTCCTTACCAGCCCTTTTATTCTGGATGAAAACCAATTAAAAAGTTTTTTACGTGTCTGAATACCCAATTTCAAGTCTGTAGATAAAAAGTTCATTGAGTATATAGATTGAGAGTTGTCTTCACTTACTTTTATATATATACTAGCAGGACCCATTAACTGGTGTTGCCCAGTTGATGCAAGCCCTACCCCTCATAAAAAATTAAAGTACGGTTGTTGTTAGTAGCCAACCCCCAACCTCCTCATATTAAGAACAGCTTTCAAATAGACCCCCCACCTCCTAACCTCCGCATGTTTAGAATAGCTTTCAGAATAGGCACCCCCAATCATCGGAAAAGTACTTGTGTCTGCCAAATTTAAATGAGATTTTCGTAATCAGCATAGTCAAAAACCTATAAAAGTCATTATGTTAAAGAAAATTGTGGAGGTGGAGCTAATGTAAAAAAAAAAAAAAAGTTATTGTCTTCTGTATAGAGCGACGCTAATTGGTTAATATGTTTAATTTTATTTGTTTCTTTTTTTTTGCAGCACGATTGTAATCTGTAGAGTGCGACAATTGGTTAATATTTAATTTTTTTTTTTGTTGTTGTTTTTTTAGACACCAATTGATTAATGTTTAATTTTGTTTGTTTGTTTTTTTGTTTGTTTGTTTGTTTGTTTTTAGCACAATTGTAATATAGTGAGATAGTGGTTATCGGGGTAGATGTATTGAATTTGCATGTGGCATGTTATTGCAAACCTACGGTACTTTGGTCCAAAGGGGAATTTCTGCAATCAAAATATTATATATATTTGTGTGTATTTAGACAGCATTCTTTTATTTAAACAAACGTTAAAGACAACAAGGAGCTTCCATTTGATTAGACCTTTTGTTTTTTAAATTTTTCTAATCGTTTTAGTGTATAGATCAAAATAATTATATATATATTAATTATTTTTACCGACATACACAAGTTTCATGCTTACACAATAATCAGTGTGGGAAGTGATAATTTCTGCCAGTCAAAGGATTAAAACCCAGTCACAGAATCATCTTTAACTCTGCAGTGCGGTATTCAACACCCAAGTTACCATGTATGGATATGTTTTCACTCATTTCATTTTACTTCAGTAAAAAATTATTTTATTTCAGTCTAAAAAATCAAGGGGCCCCTTCTTAGAGGCGAACATGTGATCTTTATAGGAGATATTAATTAATGGAATTTTGAGATAAGTAATTTGTACATTTTTTTGTAAAAAAAAAAAAAAAAGTAATATGGTTAAGCTGAAACATGGGAAAGTAAAGGACTAGTTGTTAAAACTGGAAAAGAAAAGGACAACATATTCTAGGAAAAAATATAATAAATTTATAACTTAAAATATTGCAGCATTAAGAATTGATTATATAATGTAATAAATTGAATTTAAAAAATTCTTAATGCTGCAATGTTTTAAGTTATAAAATTTATTATATTTTTTACTAGAATATGTTGTCCTTTTCTTTTCCAGATTTAACAACTTGTCCTTTACTTTTCCATGTTTAAGCTTAACCATATTACTTTTCATGCTCGCCTTTTTCTATTGTAATCAATGATTTTTCCAGGCTTCCAGTAAATTCATTTGTTCTTTGTTTAAATTCATTCTTAAAAAACGTTGCTCACCTCCTTACGTTTTTTTTTTTTACGATTTTGAACACCAGAAAATTCATCATAATTTTTGTTTTACTGAACGAAAATTGAAAATCTTTTATTTTTCTTTTTTTTTCTTTTTTTCACAATATAGCTGAGAAGATGATCTATGTACTGTAATAATTGTTTGAAATTTCGTCGAAAAATGAGTGAGCGGTGAAGCTTTAAAGCAGTTCTAAATGACTAAAACTGCCACTTAACCATATATTAAAACACGGTAGTGTTTGAATATATGTATATGACTTTGTCTTGATGAAGAAAAGCTTTGAAATAGCACTAGTCTTTCTCTACTCATCATGTTTTTTTTATGTTTCTGAAATATTGTCAAATATTTTTTTTTTTTTTTTTTTTTTTTACATAGGCATCCCCACTTATCAAGGCCAAGAGGCCACTCGAGGATAAGGGTTAGAGAGTGTACAGTAGAAATTGGACAATATAGTAATCGTTAATAACGGAAATTCGGTAAATTTGTTAACTTATATGGAACGATTCATCAAGACCTTGTTTAGGTTAGACTTGTTGACGACAACCATATTGTAGTCAGCTGGAAAGCAGGAAAACGGAAGATAATTCCACAAGCGTGCAGTTCTAACAAACCAGCTTTGTTCATGGAATCTACGTTTAGGTTTAGGTACAGATAAAGAGTGGGGGAAATTAGTGATAGTGTTTTTTGCTAGACAGGTGTTTCTTGTGAAAGTCTGGCAAAAGGGGACCATAGATTGGAGCTCAGCCGAGCACTTGCCATGAAAATAACAATAAAGCAGAGACAAACTCGCAACATCTCTTTTCTGAGAAAGAGGTTGCAGGGAAGAGAAAAGGACATCCCCTACGAGGCTACGAAGTCTATTTCGAACTCTATCAAGGCAGGATAAGTCCTTTCTAGCAGCTCCTGCCCAGATGTGGCAATAGTACTCCATCCCTGGACATACTTGGCTCTTATATAGATAGAGAATTACATCAGCAGTGAGATATCTACTGGATCAATAGAATGATCCCACCATTTTTCCAGTGGCCTTGGCAATGGATTTAATGTATGTGTTCCATTTAAGATCAGGAGTAAAGGTCAAGCCCAGAAGCTTGTCAAAATATGAGGCCTCCCCAAGACGAGAGCCATTCATTTCAATTGATGCCAGATGGGATCAGTGTGTTGATGATGTAAAGATAAAAGCTTGGTTTTAAATGCATTAAAAGTAACAAGCCACCTCTTTCTCCATTGTACCACTTGCTCAAGACAGAGGAGAGAGAATCAGAGATATGTTTTTACTTTAAAATTTTTTTTTTTTCCAGGTCCCCCAGCGGTTCTCAGTACAGGATGTGCACAGTACGCCTCTTACTTGCTTAGAGTGGAGCCCGAATGGCATGAAGCTCTTCAGTGGAGATAAGAAGGGTGTCGTCGTGTGCACAGAAGTTGACTTTCAAAAAGTAAGTGCTTTATTTAAATTAATGTTCTTTTTTTACCCTTTTTTTTTTTTTTTTTACTGGAGTTTGTTCTCTGCGACATTTGTCTGTTTTCTGTCTGTCTGTTTCCAGACAGTTCACTTTGTAATGACGAATTTAAAATTGAAGAAATGTTATTGTACAAATATCGCACTTTGTGTTGGAGTTCATGTAGAGTTTTTGTGAAGAGGAAGAACAAAAAAAATGTATAGGCATAGGTGTACAGTGTGATGATATATGGAAGTGAAGCCTGGTTAATGAGGGTTGAGGACATGCGTTGCAGAAAGAGAAATAATATGAGAATAATTCAATGAATGTTTAATGTGGGTCTTAAAAACAAGCTTAGATCTGATGACCTCTGATAATGGACAGTCTACGGAGATGTGTGCAAAACCAGAAGACTTTGATGGTATGGTCACATTGAAAGAATGGATGAGAGTTCTTGGGTTGGTGGATATAAGACAGTTAAGGTAGCCAATTAAGTTCACAAAGACAGGCCAAAGAAAACCTGGAAGGAAGTGATAAGGATGGACTTGAGAAAAAGGATAAATAAACACCTGGCCAGAGATAGGTTAGTTTGGAAGTTAATTTCGTTAAGCCATCCAACGCATGCTAACATGTAAAAAAGACGTTAAACTGAATATGATGATGATGTTGGCTAAGATTAGAACCTGAAAATTTAGCTGATTAAAATTGGATGGGGGGGGGATAATTGGCCATCCTCTAGATAAGAACTAGCCCAAGGTTTTATTGGTGTTTTTACATAGGCACCACCACTTATCAAGGCCAAGAGGCCACTCGAGGATGAGGATTAAAGAGTGTACAGTAGAAATTGGACAATATAGTAATTGTTAATAATGGAAATTTGGTAAATTTGTTAAACTTATTTGGAATGGCTCATCAAGAACTTGTTTACATTAGACTTGAAGACAACCATATTGGAAAGCAGGAAAACGGAAGACAATTCCACAGGCGTGCAGTTCTAAGAAAGAAGCTTTGTTCATGGAATCTACGTTTAGGTTTAGGCAC
This sequence comes from Euprymna scolopes, assembly GCF_053919585.1. Taxonomy (NCBI): domain Eukaryota; kingdom Metazoa; phylum Mollusca; class Cephalopoda; order Sepiida; family Sepiolidae; genus Euprymna; species Euprymna scolopes. The sequence continues at coordinate 34,476,729 of NC_136513.1, forward strand.
AGATAAAGAGTGGGGGAAACTAGTGATAGTGTTTTCTGCTAGACGGGCGTTTCTTGTGAAAATTTGGCGAGGGGGGACCATAGAATGCAGCTCAGCCGAGCACCTGCCATGAAAATAACAATAAAGCAGAGACAAACTCGCAACATCTCTTCTCTGAGAAAGGTTGCAGGAAAGAGAAAAGGACATCCCTCACAAGGCTAAGCACAGATAAAGAGTGGGGGAAATTGTTGGTACTGTTTTCTGCTAGACGGATGTTTCTTGCCTGGGTGTTAGTCAATCAAAAAGAGGGGATGACTTTCGAAAATATCGGCAAAAAAAGTGACGCCTCCCTGTAGAAAAGTGCCCAATTGAGGGTGAAGGAATTAATGTTTTTAGCCAATTTTTCGATATTTGTCGTCCGAAGGGCTGAGCTTCAAAATGATACCGATCTCATAAAAATCCGTCGCCTCTGTCGAATGTTTTAGGCAAACCTACAAACATACATTTTAATGCTGTTTCTGAATTTTTTAGATGAGGATTGGTTATTTGTATTATTATTATTATTCATCGGACTACTGTTCTCATCTTCAGTGTGATTTTCACGTTTCAGTCGATATAACCTCTGACCTTCTTCAGGTGTATCTTGTTAAACTCTGGAATGTTTCTGTCAAACTCAGGAATTTGAAGGGAATTTCGAGCGGAACCCTTCATTTACTTCACGGGGGTAGCGTGCTCTTGTTCCGTCAGCCATGACTGGAATTGCGAATTACTTAGGACCTCTATCCGGAGGTTATATCAACTGAAACGTTGTGAAAATCACACTCAAGATGAGAACAGTAGTCCGATTAATAATAATACATACATACATACATACATTTAAACAGACAGGTGAGATTTATATTATAGTTTTTGCAGACTAAAGAACATCTGAATTAAGAGACAGGATAACGGCTTAGTATTGCCTGGTGTTGGTAATGTCAGTAAGGAGATAAACCGTCCGGCATCAAAAAGGTGGAATGTAGGTGGGGGGGTGGGGGGGCAGACAAAAATAAAAATTTAGTATTGTTTCCTTTGGAGAAAACCAACTTGAAAAAATAAAGTCCGACCTCACACTTGCTACCTAGTAATTATATAGATAATTTATGGAAATAACAAATGCAGAAATATACACTAGGTTCGTATTATTTGGATTTTTCGGATTATTATTCTAATGCTTATTGTTATTTGCATAAGTTTGGTTGATGTAACCTCCGACCTTCTTCAGGTGTATTGTCTTGTCGAACTCAGCAATCTTTTTTTTTTATTTTTATTTTTTTTTTACATAGGCGTCACCACTTATCAAGGCCGATAGGCCACTCAAGGATAAGGGTTAAAGAGTGTAGAGTAGTCAAAAGGACAATATAGTAATCGATAGTAATGGTAAATTTGTTAATTTAAGTGGAACGGCTCATCAGAAACTTGTTCACGTTAGACTTGAAGACAACCATATTATAGACAGCTGGAAAACGGAAGACAATTCCACAGGCGTGCAGTTCTAAGAAAGAAGCTTTGATCATGGAATCTATGTTTAGGTTTAGGCACAGATAAAGAGTGGGGAAAATTATTGATAATGTTTTCAGCTAGTCTAGTGTTTCTTGTGAAAGTTTGGCAAGGGGAGACCATAGATTGAAGCTCAGTCGAACACTTTCCATGAAAATAACGATAAAGCAGAGACAAACTCGCAATATCTCTTCTATGAGATAGAGGTTGCAGGGAAGAGAAAAGGATATCTCCCACCAGGCCACGAAGTCTATTTTGAACCCTATCAAGGCAGGACAAGTCTTTTCTAGCAGCTCCTGCCCATATGTGGCAACAGTATTCCATCCTTGGACGTATCTGGCTCTGCACAGAATTACTGGGTAGAAGTCCTAAGTAATTTGCAATCATACTTTTGGGTCATCCACACTGAGGATTGAACCTTCAATATCCAGATGTGTAACTCTCACAACTGAATTTTATCAAGTACTCTATCCACTGCACCACGTGTCCTTGTGGACAATCGAAACTGAAGAATAGAAATGAAATATATTTATATATAACAACTCCTTATCTAAAAAAATATGGCACTTTGATACACTGGATTCTAAGAAGGAAAATAATATTTCTGTGTTATAACCCCTTTTCAAGTGTTGCTAATGAAAATGCAGAAATATACAATGTTGTAAGATGGAAAACTCTGTGCTTGTCTATAACTTCCTTCACCTCTCAAGCAAAATGATCTGAAATGGAACACGTACATCAAATCTGTTGCCAGGACGCTGGGAAAATGGTGGGATCCTTCTACCGCTCCAGAAGATATCTCACTACTGATGCAATTCTCTATCTGTATAAAAGCCAAGTACGTCCAAGGATGGAGTACTGCTGCCACATCTGGGCAGGAGCTGCTAAAAGCAGCCTATCCTGCCTTGACAGAGTACACAATAGACTTCGTGGTTTAGTGAGGGATGCCCTTTTCTCTTCCCTGCAACCTCTCTCCCACAGAAGAGACGTTGCGAGCCTGTCTTTGTTTTATTGTTATTTCCATGGCAGGTGCTCGTCTGAGCTCCAATCCCTCGTCCCCCCTCGCCAATCTTTCACGAGAAACGCCCGTCTGGCTGAAACTACTGTCAATAATTTTCCCCACTCTTTATCTATGCCTAAATCCAAACGTAGATTCCATGAACAAAGCTTCTTTCTTAGAACTGCACGCCAGTGGAACTCTCTGCCACTTGCCTGTTTCCCACCTGACTACAACTTGGATGTCTTCAAGTCCAACATAAACAAACTCCTGACAAACCGCCCCCTTAAGTAAGACACTCTATCAAAACCCCCAATACTAATGATTACTACAATACTATCTCACTGATTACTGTACATGCAATAACCCTTATCCCTGAGTGGCCTTCGGGCCTTGATAAGTGGTGACCTGTATGTAAAAAAAAAAAAAAAAAAATCAAAATGAAGATAGAAAGAAAATAACATGCACCAAAGTCATGTACAGGGTGCTCCAAAAGTCTTGGGCACATTTCAAGTCATCATATCTGCTTAACTATGAATCTATGAAGCTAAATGTATCAAGTTTTTTGTAAGGCTATTGATTTTTTTTATTTCTTTTCAAATCCTTATCGTTAATAATTCTTGAAGAAGGAAAATAATGTGAAAAAAAAAAAAGTAACATGTTTGCTGTTGTGCCCATTGCCAAACCGGAAGTGACATAGGTTTAAATTAAGGCTAGTCAGTTGGAAAGGGGGGATGACTTTCGAAAATATCGGCGAAAAAAGCGACCCATCCCTGTAGAAAAGTGTCCAATTCAGGGTGAAGGAATTAATGTTTTTGGCCAATTTTTCGGTATTTGTCGTCTGAAGGGTCGGACTTCAAAACGATGCTGATCTTGTGAAAATTCGTCGCCTCTGTCGAAAGTTTTAGGCAGACATGCAAACATACATAAATACATACATTTATATATTGATAGCTCAAATTTTCGACCCAAACCGATGAAAAAGCTTGCACTATCTCCCTTTATGTAAAATTTCAACTGTTTAGACCAAAAATTGTCTGAGTAATTTGGTAGAGACCACAGAGGTCAAATTTTTTAAACTTTGACCCCTATTATGACCCCCTTAACTTTTATTGTTTTGGGATCAAGTTATTAAGTTAGATCCATGTCCAAGGAACCTATATCTAAAATTTAAAGTGTTTAGACCCAAAATTGGCGGAGGAGTTTGGTAGAGTTCTCAAAGGTCAAATCATTAAACTTTAACCCTTTAACAGCCAAATGTGAAAAAAATATGACACGTTAACCAATCGGCCAGCAAGAAAGAGTTACTGAAATTGAATTTATTTAAGTAGGAAGAGAATTGGCAGGTGCCTGCACCTAATGACTTAATGAGGTCAAGTGGAAATCGTGGAGTTAACATTTTCTGCAAGCGTTACGACGACGTAAGCAATAGCTAGTCAACAGTTAACATTTTCTGTGGGACAGTTTTTAGTGAGTTCAATAACCAGGTGTGTTTGTTTTTACCCGACTTTGGGGGAAACCAGCTCCCCATTTATTAGGGGAGTGTCCAGACGAAAGTTTTTGTATGATATGACGCAGCCGACATTGACCAAACGTTTACATAGCTTTCCGGAGACCACCGGGAACTGCCGATTCGAATCCAGTTTCGCTTTTTTTTATAGTGAAAAGCGAAAGATACATGCGGCGATCTAAAAATCTGGGAAAAATAGTGCATGAAAATCGGGCAAATTAAATATACATGCGACCTCCGTCTGTAACTCTTAGATATTATCATTTAGACGTGATGTAAAAAGTTTTAAGGAGTGAGCCGACCGAGAAGTCCAGCAAAAAAAGCCTTTTACAAACATACACAAAAAGCTAACATACACACACACATTTTCGCTTTTATATATATATAGACTAGCTTGGGTGCCCAGCATTGCCCAGGTGTTCAGATATGTGTGTTGAGCAAAATAAAAAAACAGCGGTAGTAGGTAGGCAGGCCCGAAACCATATCGCGAAGGAAGAAAAGTATGTGAAAAAAAAAAGTGACATCTTTGCCGTTGAGTTCATTGCCAAACTGGAAATGGCGAATGTTTAAATTAAAGCCTGTCAATCGAAAAGACGGAATGACTTTCGAAAATAGCGACCCCTCCTTGAGGGTAAAGGAATTAATGTTTTTAGCAATTTTTGCAATCTGTCGCCTCTGTCGAAAGTTTTAGCCAGACATACATACATACATACATTTAAACAGACAGGTGAGATTTATATAATACTAGCAGGGGTACCCGGTGATGCCCGGGTGTTTCGAGGTGTGGTTTTGGGTAAATCAAAACAAAAGAATAAAGTGAAGACTTCTTGCCCGGGTGTTTGTGTCGGGGGGATGGGGGGGGGGATTGAGGCGTGCTTTTGGGTAAATCAAAACAAAAGACATTACCCGGGTGTTTGTGTCGGAGGGGAGGGGGTGTACAAAAAAGTTTTGGTAGGTAGATAGGAAGGATTAAACCCGAAGCCTTGAGGCGAGTTGGAAAATAAAGTGTGAAAAAAAACGTGCGACGCTAACCACTGGGCCAGCAAGAAGTAGTAGAGGAAACATGTTTGAATTCATTTAAGTATTAAGACTTGGCAGGTGCCCGAACTTGAGGACTTACTAAGGTCAACTTTGACTGCGGGGCAGTATTTTATTTACTGCGGGGAATTTTTTTTTTTTAGTTTTATTATACGAAAAAGCCGAATCCAGACGCAGCGATCGAAAAATGTTGAATATTTAGCTTTTCAAAGTTGGGCAAATTAAATACACACGCGACCCCCCTTGTTATCTCGTAGATATTATCATTTAGACGTGATATAAAAAGTTTTAAGAAGGAACGACCCACGTGAGGAGGCCGGCAAAAAAACCCTTTTGTGGACATACACGAAAACGCACACACACACACAAACATTTTCGTTTATATATATAGAAGATAAGATCAATTTTTAAGCAATTACTAGAAATTTCTATGCATTATAAGGATGTACACGGCTTATTTTAAACTCTATTTCTGAAGAGCGATTTTAAGGAGAAGTTAACCAGTGATGAATTTCAAAATGAGTGAGATTGTAGAGAAATCTCAGCTTTGGGGGAAGGGGGGGGGATTACTGTCATAAAGCAATCAGATAAAAAAAATTTTTTGTTTATTGTCTAGGGTCGTTGTCAATCTTCTGTCCTGCTAACAGAATTCCTGTCGGAGATTGTCCAACTTGGATATTTCCAACGAGCCCTCCTCGTTGCCACCAGCATGCGGGCGCTCATATGTCGGACAGATAGAAACAATGAACTCATCCAAGTGGGACAGAAAAAACGGAAAGTGTAAGTTTATTTTTAATTATTTTTTATTTTGTTTTCTTTGCATGTATGTGAGTTTTCTTTTTTGTTTCTTTTTTCTTTCTTTCTTTTTTGTTTCTTTTTCCTTCCTTTCTTTCTTTTTCCTTTCTTTTTCCTTTCTTTTTCCTTTCTTTTTCCTTCCTTTCTTTTTCCTTTCTTTTTCCTTCCTTTCTTTTTCCTTTCTTTCTTTCTTTTTCCTTTCTTTCTTTTCTTTTTTCTTTCTTTCCTTTTTCTTTTCTATTTTTTTCTTTTCTTTTTGTTTTTTCTTTTCTTTTTGTTTTTTCTTTTCTTTTTGTTTTTTCTTTTCTTTTTGTTTTTTCTTTTCTTTTTGTTTTTTCTTTTCTTTTTGTTTTTCTTTTTGTTTTTTGTTTCTCTTTTTGTTTTTTGGTTTCTCTTTTCTTTTTGTTTTTTTTGTTTTTTTCCTTTTTTCGTTTTGTTTTTTTCCTTTTTTCATTTTGTTCTTTTTGTTTTTCGTTTTGTTCTTTTTGTTTTTCGTCTTGTTCTTTTTGTTTTTCGTTTTGTTTTTTCTTTTTTTTGTTTTTCTTTTTTGTTCTTTTCTTTTGTTCTTTTTTTCTATTTTTTTTTTTTTTTTTCTTAGTTGAATTCACCTTATTTTTATTATTTGGATTATTCAGACTACTATCCTCATTGTGAGTGTTATTTTCACAGTGTTTCAGTCGATGTAATCGTTGACCTTCTTCGGTCCTGGATATGACCTTAAACTATATCCAGTGGTGAGGCCCCAGCTTGCAGGCTTTGGGGAGTGTGGAGCCACCCTTTAATTGCCATTGCTCTCAGGTCTACTCTGACCTGGAGTGGTAGTACCTGTTAGGGTCCCAACTATGGGTTAAATAGAAACAGACTTGAAAACAATAAATATATTCTATTAAAAAATTTTTCTTCAAAATCTTTGAATTCGGCATTAAATAACCTGAAAAGGGTTGATATGCCGTAAAACAAAAAAAACTAAACTAAACTGACCTTCTTCAGCTATATGTTGTCGAACTCTTGGAATCTGCACCAAATCTACGAGGGTAACATGCTCTCATTCTGTTTGCCATGTAGAAATCTGAAATAATTTACAATTGTATTCTGTGTATTGCCCACACTGAGAATTGAACCTTCACCCTACAGAAGAGTGTCACTTACTACTAAATTTGTCAAGTATTTATCCGTTATGCCATGAAGTTAATCGTGGATTAAATAAAGGGTTTTGTTTAAAATTTGGTGCAGATCCCAGAGTTTTCAACAGAAAGATTCAAGAGTTCGACAAGATCCACCTGAAGAAGGTCTGAGAACACTCAAGATGAGAACAATAGTTTGAATAATCCAAATAATACGAATTATCAATCCTCATCTAAAAAATTCAGAAACATTATACGTTTTTTTTTGTTTTTTTTTAAATCACAATAAAATGGATTTCTGCTTAAATCGCCAGAGTATCTCCTGGCCATGTTCTCTGATTTTGACCAAATCAATGAAACCTAACCTTATCTTTTAATCATTTAATTGGATTTTATTCATTTCTCTTTCTTCCCTTGATACTACCAGATCAGGCTGTCTGAAGATACTGACTTCCTGACCTAAAATGCACCAAACATTGTTGTTTTTTTTCTTTCCCTTTGAAAAACTCAATCATGTTCTGCAAAGCCAAAGATGACAATTTTTCTCCACAAAACAACTAAACCAAACACCATGAATAAATATTTGAAGATAGAAGAACTTGAAGAATAGTAACTTTTCCCAAAATTACTGGATCTGGCATTAAATTACCCAATGCAATAAACGCGAACAACGAAACCACTCTTTTTGTGTATTTGTTAATTTGTGGACTGTTATCCTCATCTTCATAGTTGTTGTTGCTTCATCACGTTTCGGCGAACTCATCTATTGGCCTTCTTCAGATGATTAACCATAACTAAATAGGAATGCTGACTGTATCCCCAGTAATTACTGGCATCCATAGTTGTCGTTGTCTAACCACATTTTTGGCCTGCTTTGGATAGGATTGAAACCGTTATCTTCAGACAATGCTCACTTGGAACCATAGAGATTCAACGCCTCTATCCACTGTGCCATGGACTCGGAAGCAGTAATTACTAATGATACACTCAGTAGAGAAAGAATTTACTGGAATAGGAAGTTATAATGAGGTATCAATAACAGCAAATTGAGACCACTAGACTAAAAAGTCAAATGAGCTGGAACAAAGGAGACAGGGAGTGATGATGCTCAACAACAACAGCTGCAACACCAATATTGGTTGATTGCCAGGATCAAACTGGTTTCTAGACATCTCTCAAAGAACATCTTGAAGGCTGCATGTTGCAGGTTCAAGTCTTCCTGCAACTATGATGGGTGGTCAGGTTGGGTCAGGTCAGCTTCTTTAAAGTGAGATATGATGATTTCTCTCCTTATCAAAGTTAAATTTGTCTTAAAAACCTTGTACATATCAACCAAAACTAAGAATTGATTAAAAATATATATATATTATAATAAATAGGTTATATTATAATAAATATTATAATAATAAATTTGTTGGGCATATTTACCATGTAGTTATCTCTGCTTATATATTGGAGGCACTGTGTTTGTAAGAGAGTTTGTTCCCTATGGACTCTGAAATGGGCCGATTTCTTTTTTTTTTTTTCTATACAAATGTTCTTTATATGTCTGGGAATGTTCTTAAATCGGTTTTGTATTCTAATGCCTTCGATAAGAATCGATAATCCAAAAAATCTGATTACGAAGGAAGTCCAATGTTAACCAAAGTTAACACTTTTATACAACCTATCATAACGAGTACATTTAAGAAGTTTTAGCACTGCACAAGTAGAAAGGTCCAGCCTATAAAATCAGTTGTACATTCTTTTATACGACGGAGGCACATCTGAAATGAATGTTTATGTTTAGAGTATAATTGAACCAAGATACTGGAATTTTGCATTTTAAACTTTGTGAAGCTATTATTTAAAGATAATTTTATAAAATCAGCAGTAGGTTCTCTACAGTGCAATGCGGACTGCACTATATTATGGACTAAGTGACTACGGGAAGGCACAATGATGGATCTCCAACTAGAGCAGACAATCGATTTCACTGATTTCAGTGACAATAAAAGTATTAGAAGTGTGAAACAACTACTGATTCTCATTCAAATGTGGATAATGTCAGGTGTTTCTACTAGTTACAATATATTGTTGAAATATATTTTAACGTTGCAGGAGCAAACAAACATAAGTAAATCCAGGTTAGCATTTATTCTCTTTTAACAAAAGCATTTATTACTGTAACTCTCCAGTCTTGACATCACTAAAAAGTCTCTCATTGTCACATGTCCATCTGACCTGGAATGCGTTTCTGTCTACCGACCTCACGCTGGCCACATTGCCTCCTTCAGTGTCTGATCCTGGATATGACCTTAAACTATATCCGATAGTGAGGCCTCAGCTTGCAGGCTTTGGGGAGTGTGGAGCCACCCTTTAATTGCCATTGCTCTCAGGTCCACTCTGACCCGGAGTGGTAGTACCTGTTAGGGTCCCAACTATGGGTTAAATAGAAACCGACTTGAAAACAACAAATATTTTTCTTCAAAATCTTTGGATTCAGCATTAAATAGCCCAAAAAGGGTTGATATGCCGTAAAACAAAAACGCCAAACCAAACACCAAACCTTCAGTGTTGACTTTTTTCTTCTCAACCATGTGGTGTCGTTTTTTTTCTTTTTCTTCAGATGCACGCCTGAGCACACTTGTCAATTTGTATGTGCGTTCAAACGCTGCTCCTGCTGCTAATACAATCGCTTGCCATCCATCCTTCAGCTGCTGCTCATATTTTCATACGTGCCCATATGCGCTATGCTACAATATCAGATGTTATTGACAATATTTTTCAAGGATACTAAGAAGTTAGGGGTCTCTTAAGTATCAGACTTTTCGCTCCAATGGATCTAATCAGAGTAAATAAATTTTGAACACTAACCAGCTTTCTGATTTTGTCACTCTCTCTTATTATGAGGAATACTTGTAGGCTGTTTCGTTTAAAGGCAGTTATCAACATCACCACAAACTTTTTGAGATCCAAGCAATCATTAATTTTTAACTGTTTGCTGCTTTTTTCTCTTAATCTTGACTGTGTAGTGTTATTATTAGAATTAAACTGTTAAAGGGCAACAACTTGTTTGTTGGGTTCCTCTTAGTACAGAACTTGTTTCTCTTGATATAAAGAGCAAGTATATATTATATTATGTTTTTAAATCTCCAAAACAGCTACCTGGTAGGGAGATGGTGATCCCCCTTTTTTCTATTAAACAATTTTTTAGTTAAGGTTTTCTTTTTTCATCCTTATATACTTGAATTCTATTTTATAATTATAAACTTTTTAGAAGTCAGCTTATGCAAGTGCTAGGTCTATTTCTATTTAACAATTTTAGTTAAGTTTTTTTTTTTTTTTTTTTTTTTTTTTCATCTATATATAGTTGAATTCTCTTTTTGTAATTGTAGGAATTTTTGAATCAGATTATGCAAGTGCTAAGTCTGCGATAGGTTAAATTTGTTTTGTTTTTTTTATTATTTTTTCCGAGAATTTAAATTGCATTCTTTATTTTTATTTTAGTTCTTTTTTGTTTTGTTTTTTACTCAAAGCTTCTTTAGATTATATATATATATATATATATATATATATATATATATATTTAAATAAGGGGGTAGTCACCAACAATGTGCATTTTTTAACATTATTTTATTCCGTGTCTTGGTTTTTCATTGAGAATTATGTTTAGATCATTGTAATAATGTTTTTAAATCATTGAAATCGTTTTTAACGCGTTTCAGACGTTCTGTAAGGCGTCCTCGTCAGAAATTATTTCCAAATGTGTTGGAGATGTAAAAATAGCATTTTCGTAGTTCATTTGAAGTGTTTCCAAGGGGTGGAAGCGTGTAAGTGTCTCAGTTATTATAGGTGCCACAGGGCTTATGAAGAAAAGCCTGAAGTCCTACCAAACTAATATTCCTGGTGAACCAAATGCGAAAGAGATCCAGACAATTGCACTCAAGGGAACAATATTTGTGCAACGTTTCGGTTGATGTAGCCTTCGACTTTTGTCAGGCATGTTGGTCGCCATCTTGGAAATAAAAAGGAGGAAAGTTACTGGCTTTGTATTCTTGGAGTTGTTTTTGTTTTTTTTTCGCCATGGTTTCATATATCTGAAAATTAAATTGGTTGACAAAGGGAGGTAACTCTAATAAAGTTTGACAAAGAATTATCTCTCCTACCCTTGAAATGTTTAAGGAGGGGATTGTTCAATTTTTGCTTTTTTTTTTTATAATTCCCTTATACTGCTGATCTCTATGCTCGGTCTGCTTAGTAATTTTTTCTTTTTTAGTATATGTGCCACTTCTTTAAGTCGTTGAACTTTCCATCTTGCATCCCTGCCAATTATTTTGACCTTGTTCCATAAAGGGGAGTGTGTTCTTTTTTCTTTTCATGTGTAATCAGTAGGGCTAGGACAACAGCATATTCTTTTCCTTGTTTTGACTCTCGAGTGTGTATCCGTTGATATCTTATATGCTTTTATATAGAGTAATGTGGTTCTTGGTTGATTAACTGTGTTGGATAAATATTCGAGAGTCAAAACAATGATAAGAATATTCTGTTGTCATAGCCCTAGTAATCAGCTAGTCCCGACTTTTCGACCCCCCCCTCCCGTGTCATGGCTTTACGGTATTCTAGGCCAACCTTTAGAGGGTGATCAGTCTCGTCTTTGTATGGTTTTCCACATTTTCATGAAAACTACTATATACAAACTAGCCAGGTTTAAAACCCCATTCTTTGCTTATTAACAAATTAAATTATGTATTGGAGATTATTTTACAAAAAGAAACATTCTCATTTCTATTTTGAGATTTGTTCTTATTTTTAGTTCTTGACTAGCATGGGTACCCGGCGTTGCCCGGGTGTTTGGAGGTGTATGCTGAGTAAAAAAAAGGGGGTAATTTTTTAAACTTTGACCCCTATTATGACCCCTGAAAATTTATTGTTTTGGCCTCAAATCAAGTTATTAAGTTAGATCCATGTCCACGGAAGCTATATCTAAAATTTCAAGTGTGTAGACCCAAAATTGTCGGAGAAGTTTGGTAGTGTTCTCAAAGCTAAAATCGTTGAACTTTGACCCCTTAATCGCCAAATTTCTGGCTAAAAACCGATCACAGATTTTTCCAAATCTCAGTACCCTGTATATCAAATTTCGAGTCTGTAGACTAAAAATTGACAGTTATTTCGTAGGGAAATGTACACAGACACACACACACACACACACACACACACACTTTCACTTTTATGGATATATAGATTTAAAATTTGAGTCTGACAGAATGACAAAATTATATTGCAAACCGATATATTAAACAAACGAACTTCAAAGAGACAAATGAACACATAAGTAAAAACAATTTGTATTAGAAAACATTTATTATTCCACCTCTTTTTTTTTACAGACCTGACGACTGAGGTTCGCTCTTAATAAAAATTGTTTTTTATAGTCTTAATTTTGACTTCCCTTTTCATAAAAAACTAAAAAAAAATCAAGAAAGAAAAGAAATTTTATTTTATTTTTTCATTAATTTCTTTCTATGCAAAGCAATTCTTTTAAACTTGCTCTGTTTCCAAAATGTTTTTATTTTATTCCCCTCCCCCTTCATTCATTTTCCTCCGCATCCTGGCAAGTATTAAAATAAACCATTTATAATATTTATTTATGGATTTATTTACTTATCATTTCTTTTGTATCGGTAAATGAATTCCATTTAAAAAAAAACTGTAAAAGTCACGTTAAAGGTGATTAAGTTGGAAAGTAAGTAAAAATTTACCCTTTTTACTTTTATACGATTTCTGATCACTTTGAAAATGGTGTGTGTGTGTTTTAAAAATGTTTTTTAACTGCTATAATCTCATTTATATATATATATATATATATATATATAACAACGTGAGTATTCATATCGTGGGTTTGTATTACTGTACACATAGATTCGAAAAAATAGTCAAAAACAAATATATAAATAAATGTTATCAAAGGCAAGATAAGTTACTTTTCTACCTAACTGGATATATTTTTTGTGTTTTTATTCAATGTAATATATTTATTCAGCTCGAAAAACATACAGTGTTTACCGATGTGTTGGAAAATTCAAGATGGCGTCTCACACCCTCTTTAACACCATAAGTTTGGGAAAAGGTGTTATAAATAAAAAACTATACAAAATACTATTAAAAACCCGCCGAATATATGTCAACCTATGTCACGGTAACATATATTGAGCGAGTTTTTAACAGTATTTTAACAGAGCACATCGTAAAAACTGACCCATCAATTTTCCTGAAGTAAAAACTATACAGTTTTTAAACTTTTAAAACTATACATTATAAAAAGAAAACTCTTCGAGTGATTTTTTTTTTTACATGGGTGTCACCACTTATCAAGGCCCAAAGGCCACTCAAGGATAAGGGTTAATAGGTATACATTAGTCATTGTGATTTTAGCATAGTAAACAGTGGGAATTTTGTAACTTGGATTACTTGAAAAAGAAAACTGTTCGAATGATTGAAAATGAAAACAAAATAACAATGTAAATATATTGATAAGAAAAAAACAAAAACAAACGAAGTTTCCGTTTCAGGAACCCGAGTTTAATTTTATGTCGTAATCATTCAACTCGTTAGCGGTTTTATTCAGCGATTAGGGATAACCATACGATATATCTAATTACCAAAGCGATTTTTTTTTTTATTAAAACTAAACCTGTTTAGTTTTAATGAACCAATTTTTTTTTAAAGCCAACACTTTAGACTTTGAGAGCGTGCAACTGCACCCGAAAGGTTGATTAGGAAACTCCAAATCCTTTTATGACTCGAAAAAAAAAGGCTTTTTATCGGCTTAAATGATAAACTAATGTTAAATATTAGTATTTAATATAATGAGATATCAATCTACACAATTTGCCATCGATTCTGAAATAAAATGAAATCCTGACATTGTGATCATTTTTGCAGGTGTTATGTGCCAAATATTGAAATAAGAATGTTTAAATTCAATTATTGTAATTTAAGTCTTTAATTTTAAAGTCGATTTTATTTATAAAATATCTTTTTAGAAATCAATCTCAAAAACAATCTGAACAATAAATCTCTTTTGTTATGGCTAAGTTTTTGTCAAGGGTAGAAATTATAATAGACAAGTATTCATCCATGATGACATTTTACCGATTTCCTGGTTTACAGGTATTCTTGCTAAATTTCTTCGAAAGAATTGACATAAACAATACTTCAACTAAATACGTATATTTCATGCAATAATGACTTTTGTTTCCTCTGACTTTTCCTAAACTAAACATAAAACATCGGTTAGGGTTAGTTTAACAATCTGTAAAAGTACCTTCCGTTTTTTTTTTTTTTGTACTTCTGCAGAGAAGGTAAAAAACCGATAAAAACTGGATATATTTTTCGTGTTTTTATTCAATTTAACATGTTTATTCAGCTCGAAAAGCATACAGTGTTTACCGATGTGTTGGAAAATTCAAGATGGCGTCTCACACATTCTTTAACACCGTAAGTTTGGGAAAAGGTGTTATAAATAAAAAACTATACAAAATACTATTAAAAACCCGCCGAATATATGTCAACCTATGTCACGGTAACATATATTGAGCGAGTTTTTAACAGTATTTTAACCGGTTTTTTATTTATTACACCTTTTTCCAAACTTACCGTGTTAAAGAGAGAATCGGCCGCCATCTTGAATTTTCCAATACATCGGTAAACACTGTATGCTTTTCGAGCTGAATAAACATGTTAAATTGAATAAAAACACGAAAAATATATCCAGTTTGGTAGAAAAGTAATTTATCTTGCCTTTGATAACATTTATTTGTTATATATTTGTTTTTTGGCAACTTATTCGAATCTATGTGTACAGTAATACAAACCCGAAATGAATTTAAGACCACGAGTGAAATGAGAAAATGAAGAAAATCACATTTACTGTGTGTGTTTACTGTTTATGGAAGTCAGCGGGTTTGGTTGCCATAACAACGTGACGGTAGTGAACGTGTGTGTGTGCGTGTGTGCGCGTGTGCTTGCTAGTACTACTACTAAGTTTGTAGGAGCGTTTGATTTCGTGTACATTAGTTTCGTATAATAGTTTCGTATTTTTTTAATTTGTAAATAACAAGTTATTAAAAAATTAAACCCTTCCAAGATGGACAATAAATAAAGCCATAATATTTTATGGTAAAGGTAAGAGCGTAGAAACCATTGTTTTTTAGGAGATGTGATTATTGGATTAACCAATCAGAAATCGTCTGTGGCACACACATCTCTGTTTTTATAGATATATAGATAGATTAAAAAAAAAGGTACTTGTACAGTTTAATCAAGACATTAAAAAAATGAAAATATCAAGAAAAAGGTTAAATTGTACGTATCCATTTTGAACTGAAGATCTCCGAAAAAAAATTTACATTTAATTTGATCGAGTAGTTTTTTTTTTTTTGTTTTTTTTTTTTTCTTTACAGCGGAAAAACATGTTTTTATGAGAGCGCGTTGAAGACAGTCATCTTGGATATTTTTTAAAGATTTTGTTTGAATTTTATAAACATCATGGGGGGATAACTCCATGTAAAGCACCGACACTCCCTCCCCATCTTTAAGACTAGCTTTTCTTCGTAAAAACCGAACATTTTGCTCGGTATCATAACAAATTGTTTTTTCGCTGTAAAACAAAAACTACTTGATCAAATTAAATGAATTTTTTTTTCGGGGAACTTCATTCCATAACCGATACGTACAATTTAAACTTTTTTCGATATTTTCATTTTTTTAATGTCTTTACTAAACTGTACAAGTAC
Source organism: Euprymna scolopes (assembly GCF_053919585.1). Taxonomy (NCBI): domain Eukaryota; kingdom Metazoa; phylum Mollusca; class Cephalopoda; order Sepiida; family Sepiolidae; genus Euprymna; species Euprymna scolopes. The sequence goes on from NC_136513.1 coordinate 34,492,488, forward strand.
CAAAAAAAAAAAAAGGTTATATTTGCAGAAAATTGCGGAGGGAAGAAAACTTATCAAATTTCATTATTTTCAGTCCTGGAAGCTGTGGTACTTGTTTCTTGCCGATGCTGTGTAAGCTGTCCGACGCACAATTATATGCTGCACGCCCTGGTCAAAGAATCTGGATGTCCAACATTGATGGAACTGTTCAAGCAACGCATATCTTTAAACACCTTATTGCCGACAGTGCTGAAATTCCCCTGCTTCTATATGAGACGTCCGGTTCTGGGGACGAGCCTTCACCCGGCGACAACCAGTTTGGGATTTTGTGCCCATATGGAGACAGCAATCAGATTGTTACATGGAACAAAAAGTCCCTCTATATTCTTGATCCGGAGAAGAATGTTGTGGTTGGGAAGCAAGAACGGATGGGCCACATCGTGGATGTAGCCGTAGATTCCAAAGAGATTTTTGTACTGACACGCAGTCCATCCCGGACGATCATTCGAATCTCTCCTCAGCCAGAATCCCGGAAGTACAGAGGTTTGTATGTTGCTTTCATCATTGTCATCATCAAATGTGTTCTTCTTTTACCTTTTTTTTTCTGCACCTTTTTACCATACCTTCTAGACATAACACTGTCATGTATCAACTGTAGTTTGGCATTCTTTTTCTCACTATTTTGACCAGCCGATTGTTATTAAACAAAAGTCATATAAATAAACCCATTCTATATAAATAAAAAAAATCATATAAATAAACCCATTCTATATAAATAAAAAAAATCATATAAATAAACCCATTCTATATAAATAAAAAAAAAATCAAACCCATTCTATATAAATAAAAAAAATATAAATAAACCCATTCTATATAAATAAAAAAAATCATATAAATAAACCCATTCTATATAAATAAAAAAAATCATATAAATAAACCCATTCTATATAAATAAAAAAATCATATAAATAAACCCATTCTATATAAATAAAAAAATCATATAAATAAACCCATTCTATATAAATAAAAAAAATCATATAAATAAACCCATTCAATATAAATAAAAAAATCATATAAATAAACCCATTCTATATAAATAAAAAAAAATCATATAAATAAACCCATTCTATATAAATAAAAAATCATATAAATAAACCCATTCTATATAAATAAAAAAAATCATATAAATAAACCCATTCTATATAAATAAAAAATCATATTAATAAACCCATTTTATATAAATAAAAAATATATAAATAAACCCATTTTATATAAATAAAAAAATCCTATAAATAAACCCATTTTATATAAACTAAAAAATCCTATAAATAAACCCATTCTATATAAATAAAAAAAGCATATAAATATGATGAACCCATTCTATATAAATAAAAAATCCTATAAATAAACCCATTCTATATAAATAAAAAATCCTATAAATAAACCCATTCTATATAAATGAAAAATCCTATAAATAAACCCATTTTATATAAATAAAAAAATCCTATAAATAAACCCATTTTATATCAACTAAAAAATCCTATAAATAAACCCATTCAATATAAATAAAAAAAATTCTATAAATAAATTCATTCCATATAAATAAAAAAATTCTATAAATAAATTCATTCCATATAAATAAAAAAATTTCTATAAATAAATTCATTCTATATAAATAAAAAAATTTCTATAAATAAATTCATTCCATATAAATAAAAAAAATTCTATAAATAAATTCATTCCATATAAATAAAAAAAATTCTATAAATAAATTCATTCCATATAAATAAAAAAATTTCTATAAATAAATTCATTCCATATAAATAAAAAAATTTCTATAAATAAAAAAAATTCTATAAATAAATTCATTCCATATAAATAAAAAGAATTCTATAAATAAATTCATTCCATATAAATAAAAAGAATTCTATAAATAAATTCATTCCATATAAATAAAAAAAATTCTATAAATAAATTCATTCCATATAAATAAAAAAAATTTCTATAAATAAAAAAAATTCTATAAATAAATTCATTCCATATAAATAAAAAAATTCTATAAATAAATTCATTCCATATAAATAAAAAAATTTCTATAAATAAATTCATTCTATATAAATAAAAAAATTTCTATAAATAAATTCATTCCATATAAATAAAAAAAATTCTATAAATAAATTCATTCCATATAAATAAAAAAAATTCTATAAATAAATTCATTCCATATAAATAAAAAAAATTCTATAAATAAATTCATTCCATATAAAAAAATTTCTATAAATAAGTTCATTCCATATAAAAAAAAATCCTATGAATAAACCCATTCAATATAAACAAAAAAAATCTTATAAATAAACCCATTCAATATAAATAAAAAAATTTCTATAAATAAATTCATTCTATATAAATAAAAAAAATTCTATAAATAAATTCATTCCGTATAAATAAAAAAATTCTATAAATAAATTCATTCCATATAAATACAAAAATTTTCTATAAATAAATTCAATCCATATAAAAAAAAAATCCTATGAATAAACCCATTCAATATAAATAAAAAAATTTCTATAAATAAATTCATTCTATATAAATAAAAAAAATTCTATAAATAAATTCATTCCGTATAAATAAAAAAATTTCTATAAATAAATTCATTCCATATAAATAAAAAATCCTATAAATAAATTCATTCCGTATAAATAAAAAAAAAATCTTATAAATAAACCCATTCCATTTAAATAAAAAAATTTCTATAAATAAATTCATTCCATATAAAAATAAAAAAATTTCTATAAATAAATTCATTCCATATAAAAAAAAAATCCTATGAATAAACCCATTCAATATAAATAAAAAAATCTTATAAATTAACCCATTCAATATAAATAAAAAAATTTCTATAAATTCATTCTATATAAATAAAAAAATTTCTATAAATAAATTCATTCCGTATAAGTAAAAAAATTCTATAAATAAATTCATTCCATATAAATAAAAAAAATTCTATAAATAAATTCATTCCATATAAAAATAAAAAAATTTCTATAAATAAATTCATTCCATATAAATAAAAAAAATTCTATAAATAAATTCATTCCATATAAATAAAAAATTCTATAAATAAATTCATTCCATATAAATAAAAAATTCTATAAATAAATTCATTCCATATAAATAAAAAATTCTATAAATAAATTCATTCCATATAAATAAAAAATTCTATAAATAAATTCATTCCATATAAATAAAAAATTCTATAAATAAATTCATTCAATATAAATAAAAAGTTCTATAAATAAATTCATTCCATATAAATAAAAAAATTTCTATAAATAAATTCATTCCATATAAATAAAAAAATTTCTATAAATAAATTCATTCCATATAAGTAAAAAAATTTCTATAAATAAATTCATTCCATATAAATAAAAAAATTTCTATAAATAAATTCATTCTATATAAATAAAAAAATTTCTATAAATAAATTCATTCTATATAAATAAAAAAATTTCTATAAATAAATTCATTCTATATAAATAAAAAAATTTCTATAAATAAAATCATTCCATATAAATAAAAAAAATTTCTATAAATAAATTCATTCCATAGAAAAAAAAAATCCTATGAATAAACCCATTCAATGTAAATTTCTAAAAAAGTAGATGTACGTACGTGTGAAAATGTTGAGCTGATAAACTCTGAAACTACGGGTCACACAACAGTGAAATTAACAAGAAATAGTAATCCTACACCAAAGATGGTTTATAACGGGTAAAATCTTTGTTTGGATGGATGAATAACATGTACGGAAATATGTTGACAAATGCAACTTGCCAATATAATTTTATTCTTTTGCACATGTGCAAATTCATTCATAGCTTGAAGTGGTTTAATTTTAAATCTTTCTTATCTATCTGTCGATAGCTCAAATAGTAGGGAACGCAGCTGACACGATAAATGTTTTGGTTTTGATTTGAGCTGATGGCAACCAAGTTATTTTTTGTTTTAAAACTTTCAAAATCAGTACTATGTATTAGGTACAATATAATAATTCATGCAGATTTTGTATTTATTATTGGAATATTGGGTGCAACTTTACTATAGTGTGTCGTCTAACCCAATTGTGTATTTTTGAATAATAGCATTTCAGGAGGAAAACATTGCATACTGAAGTGTCATGTTGAAATTATTATGAATTCCAAAAATTTATAAAAATGGTTCACTTACAAAGTGTGTCTTTGAAAAAACTGCATTTCAGAGAAAAGCATTATTACATACTTACATTTCATGCCAAAATTAGTATAAATTCCAAAAATTTAGAAAAATAATTAAAAGTAAAAACAGAATTTTTTAAAGTTGCGATTTTTCGCTGTAAATTAATCCTTTAGAAGATAGAAAACAGGGAGATAACTGCATTCTATTGTTGGAGTTGCTTTGTGCAGAATCCAGTGACACTATCTTTCAGGTCGACCATTTTGCTTTTTACTCGATCTACTGCGTGTTTTTTTTTGTTTTTTTTTTCTGAAAATCAGCCCTAGCACACCTTCTACTGAACCATTTATATAAATTTTTGGAATTTATAATAATTTCGATATGACACTTCAGTACATAATGTTTTTCCTCTGAAAATACCTTTGTTCAAAAATACACGTTGGGTTAGACGACACATTATAGTAAAGCTTCACTAAATATTCTATAGAGAATTGGCTCTGTAATAATAAATACGAAATCTGCATGAATTAAAATATGTTTCAGTGTATTTTATGACCAAGCAAGACCGGGTGCACAAATTAGTTATTAATATAAATGTGACCCGATGGGGACCAGGGCGATGCCGAGTGACCTTGCTAGTCAACACAAATTCAGAGGAATTCGCATGGCTAAATTCTAATGATGATGATGATGATGGTTTGATGTTGTTTAAACAGAAATGTCTATGGGATTTTGTCAGAAAGAGAAAAACAAATGATGATTGTTCTTATTGCTGTTATATATCTGTTAACAACGGAAAGGTTGTTTTTAAAATCTCTGTTGAGCAAGATGAAGATGGGGGTCAAGAGTAGGGGGTCGCCGCCAGGCATTGTTCGACTTGGAATGACTAATCACTCCTAATTTGATAATAAGTAGAAACACCTCAGTGCAAATGTCGGAACATAATTGTGGCTATTTTTTTTTTTTTCTTTAAAATACATTTAGCGCATCTTCTGGTTTTTTTTTGGTTTTTTTTTCATAATTTTTAGTATTTATATTAATTTCCACATGACCCTGAAATGCATTGTTTAAAATATCACTATTTCAATAGCACCATATTTTTATTTCTTTCTGTGGATTTATTCAATTGTTTCCATCTTTTCTTTTTGTTTTTTTTTATATTTAAGTTTTATTCTTATGCTAATTGTCTGTATTTTTGAGATGAGGTGTTTTCATTGATTGAGATTGTCGGACTGACTTCCTCATCTTAGTTGTTATTGTCACAACGTTTCGGCCGTTTTGCCCTCCGGCCTTCGTCAGGTGTTTTGTATCGAACTGGGGAACCATTTGTTAGGAGTCTTGAACCCAACCCTTTATTATTATTATGGGGGTACGGTGTTTGGACTCCAGCTAGGCTTTATGAGTGATAGGCTTTGGGACATAGTTGCTGATTCTCTGTTTTGAATGTTACTTTTTCACTGCCTTCATTTAGGATTGAACTCAGCACCTTTGGGTAACTGTAAACTTTGATACGTCTCGGCCATATGTCACTAGGACAATTCTTAGTTGGTTTTTGTTAATGTTAAACTTATGTTGTTATTCAAGGTTTTCTCTCTCTATTAGAGGTGTCCAAATTGCAGTCAGCTCTATGCTTGGTTTGCTTAGTAGGTTGTTATGTCCGAGCATGTGAGCTGTTTCTTTAAGTTTTCTCACTTTCCAGTGGGTCTCTCTGTTTATTATTTTTACTTCATCCCATGTCCATCCAGACATGGTTGGCTATACCCGATTTTTCCGTCTCCCCTTTAGTTACCGCTTTTCGGTGTTCTTCCACCCTTACTTTAAGGGGGCGGCATGTTTCACCCTTGTAAACCTTTCTGCAACTGCATGGGATGGAGTATATGCAGTTTTTGGTCATGTTCTCCTCCATGCGAGGCTTCACTCGTACCAGGTGTCGTCTGAGTGTTGACTCGCTCTTGAATACCGTCCTGATGTTGTAGGGGGCACATATTCTCTGAATCTTTTCGGAGATGCCTCGTATGTATGGTAGGCAGACCGTTGGAGGTTTTTGGGTTTCATTCTCCTCTGTTATACTATTAACACGTCTGGTGGATAGTATGCTATCGGGGTAGTTGTTACGACGGAGGGTATTCTTCAACCTGACCATTTCTTGGTGGTATGTAATGGTGTCGCTACTTATTGTCTGTGCTCGATGTTGTAAGCAGCGTGCGATTCCATGTTTGATACTGTATGAGTGATGGGAGTTGAAGTTTAGGTATTGTCCGGTGAAGGTAGGCTTGCGATATACGGATGTCTTAAACCCATGCTCTGTGCGTGATATGAGTATATCAAGGAAGGCCAGTTGGTTATCTTTTTCTTTCTCCATTGTGAACTGTATCGATGGTCTTATTGAGTTCACATGGTCTAGGAGAGCCTGGATCTCTTCCTGATGGGACCAGAGTATGAAGGTGTCATCAACGTATCGTAGTCACATGGTGGGCTTTAAGGGAGCTGAACCTAAGGCCATGTCTTCGAAGTATTCCATGTATATGTTCGCCATCACTGGTGATAATGGCGAGCCCATAGCTAGTCCCTCCTCTTGTTGATACAAAACACCTGACGAAGGCTGGAGGGAAAAACGGCCGAAACCTTGTGACAATAACAACCAAGATGAGGAAGTCAGTCCGACAATCTCAATCAATTCTTATACTGTTTTGATATATGTAGATTCTTGTAGTTTTCTATTAGAATTGTTTTTCTTTATAGGTGTCTCCTCTATTAACATGGCTGCATCCAATTCCTCTGGCAATGAAGATGAATATCGTAACCGATCCAACTCTCCAATCCGCTTCCTCCCGGCCAACATATTTGGAATCATCCGACCCAAGGAATCTAAGTATGCACCGCTCGTCATTCCTGGAATCCCACGGATGTCCTCTGAGCCAAAGATTTCCGAATCTTGCACGTCACGAGATCGACCTACGCGAATCAGGCATTCCTCATCTTCTTCGTCGTCGAGTGAAGATGTGAGCTCTTCCCTCCCGACCAGCTATGGCTCGTATCTAACAAACCTGCCATCATCATCATCATCACCACCACCATCATCATCACTGCCGAAATCCGACTCCAAGAACTTCTTGCCGCCCCTGATCACCTTGCCATCTGACGATGTCATCCAATTGGAGCTCTACACGCAGCCTTTGGATACCGAGGTTAAACGACAGTCTCTTATTCTGGGTGATGAAATATGCAGGGCCGTCGCCGCCCCAGAAGATCTTCTCGGAGGCAGAGCGATCCCATCGTCTGCAGCTGTCTCCGATCTCACCTCCTGCCTCAACAGCAGTCCCTATACAACCGCGGATTCTGTCACGATGACAAAGTCTGCGCACGTGTCGACGAAAGAACTGTCCAGCAATACTGATAATCGCAAATCAGCTGTGCAGCACCGGCGGAGTTATATCGACAAAGTGAATGTCTCTGATAGCAGTGACGACATTGTCTTTAAGAGTCGTACCAAAAAGAAAAAGCTTAAAACAGGTGAGTTGATTTCAATGTTTGGTTGTTGGTGTTAATTCTGTGGATCAGTGTAACTTTGGACTGAAGGAGTAAATTAAAGATTGCCACTTACAATGTAATTTTATTATTTTTATTGAACTATGTAGCACAATATTACTTTTTGTATATTTATTAGTACTTATTAATTTATCTCATTTGAGTCAATTCTATATTTAAAATACAGTGTATTATTTTCTATAGAAATGCTAATAAACTCAGATTTGCTTCAGTTCCCTGGAGTCTGAGTGACAATAGGTCTTTCCAGATTATTATTGTTACCAGCAGGACCCATGAAAATTCTATGGAACGAGAAATATATTTCATCAGCAAATATGTTTTGATAGTGCTTATATTTTTCTGGGTAGCACGAAAAATTAGTGATATGGTATTTTCTGGTGCCAACTCTCCTATTGTAACGCAAGTAAAGACTGATTGAAATATTAGCAGTGCAAGTACGAAGTACAAATAAAAAAAGTCAAATACAGAGTAGAGAGAAACAAGTTTTTTTACAAGGCAAGAGAGGATTTAACAGAAGTCAAAGGGAAAGGCATGCAAATCTGTTGCCAAGGCCACTGGAAAAATGGTGGCATCATTCTACTGCTCCAGTAGATATCTCACTGCTGATGCAATTCTCTATCTATATAAAAGCCAAGTCCGTCCAGAACTTATCCTGCCTTGACAGTAAAAAATAGACTTTGTAGCTTAGTGGGTGTTGCCTTTTTCTCTTCCCTGCAACCTCTTTTCCCACAGAAGGGACATTGTGAGCCTGTCTTTGTTTTATCGTTACTTCCATGGCAAGTGCTCGTCTGAGCTCTAATCTCTGGTCTCCCCTTGCCAATCTTTCACAAAAAAACACCCGTCTAGCTGAAACCACTGTCAATAATTTTCCCCACTCTTTGCGTAATTTCAACAGTATTTGGGTGCCATCAGCTAGAATCAAAACCGAAAGCAAAACTGGAACATTTTAAAGCTGGTGACGTTACGACTGTACCAACGTGAAATTAAAAATAAACTCTAAGATGAATGTACAAAATGTAGTTACCCCTTTTTGACCTGATTTTAACCAGCTAAAAACCCATAAAGGAACAGTCCATACAAAATCCAATCATTTTAGGCCCCTAGTGCCGCTCTGTGACTTTTAGTTTCAGAAGAGATAGTTTGAAAATGTGTAAACAGACAGACAGACAGACATAGTAAGTTTTATAAATTAGATTTTTCAATTGACTTTCCATTCTGTTAATGCTGTAATGAAGTGTTATTGCGCCAACGTTATTTTTGCTCTTCATCAACGACTAGCTGACATTAATGGACAGTGCGATTATGACGACTCGACTGTGTTCCCAAGCTTTTATGCTGATGATGCGAATTTGTGTGTCACACTCAGACCCTTACATAGCGTCGGTATACCTGCAGTTGCTGCATGTTTTTGCATCTGAGTGAGCAGGGGACTTGAGCATAGTGGTGTTCTCTAGATATTTCTCTCCTGTTTCTGTTCCTTGGAATTTGGTTTCAAGACACATTTGTGCCATTCTCGAAATGTCATAGCTTTCTGGGAGCAATCTCAGGTTTGATGGCCACTTGTCTTCTATATCCAGCAGGGTTAGTAGGGAGCTTTATGTGTTGCGTATCCTGAACTACCAAATTCCCTGACTAAGCTTTTTTACGAGGCAATGATTTGTCCCCACTTAGAATACGAGTCCCTAGGGTTCACCATAGTTTGCTAAGGGTTCTCTGATTCTCTTGAGTATCTACAGCATTTTGACATCAGATGTACATATTCCCTACTGTGACCTTGTTCCCTCTGGAGTATGTGATCTGCTTAGATTAGATCTACTGTCTACTTGCTGGAATGTAACAGTTGCTTCTGTTGCCTACGTGATTACTTCGTGATTCTTGCCCCACCGCAATGCTTAAATACTGCCCTGTGCTGCAGCTGAACAGACTAAACATGTGGCGATATACATCCGCATTAGGCACACTGCATTATCACACCAATGTTAGCTCAGAGATGTACCAGCAATCTTCTTTCACATTTTGTTCTGCAGTCCTGAACCCGCTGACTCAGAGTTATGTGAATGAACATGTATCACTGTCATATTATCAGAGTTTTGTATTGGCTGACTATCGTGATGTTCCTAAGTTTTATGTATTTTCTAATTAGTGTAGTAGCCTCTGTATATGGATAATGGTTTTTATAACAATGGCTTAATAAAGAAAAAAGAAGGTATTTTTAATTCAGATTTTTTGATTGACTTTCTTACTGTTATTACATTGTTATGGTCTTTTTGCTTATGTAATTTCATAGATTTTTCTTTGTTTTCTTTTTTGTTTTTATTTTCTTTTTTCTTTATTTGTTGTTTTCTTTTTTATTTTATTTTTTTTTGCTTTCAGATTTCTTTTAGGTTTTTTTTTTCCACCCCGTTTCCATTTTCTTTTTTTTCTTTTTTTTGTTTTCTGTTTTTTGTTTTTGTTTTCTTTTTGTTTTCTTTTTGTTTTTTGTTTTCTTTTTTTTCTTTTTTTTTTTTTTTTTTTTTTTTTTTGTTTCTAACATCTGTTGTTTTCTAATACCATGACTGGAATTTTTTTTTTTCTAAAACGTGTTTTGAAACTATTCAAACCTGGAACGAATACAAAAGGATCTATCTTAACATATGCTGTCACCGTCTGCTGACATGTGCACATGAGCAAAATGTGACACCCCCTTTCCCTCTCTCGCTTTCTATCTATCTTTCTTTCTCTCTCTCTCTTACTTTTTTCGATTTCTTTCTCTTTTCCTTTTCGCCCTCCTCCTCCCTCATTCTGTCTCCTCCACCTATTTCTCTTTTTCTCGCACCTCTTTATGATAGTAAGGAGACAATGTATATCTGTGTAGAATGTGAACAGTTTTAAACACACCAATCAAGGAATGTCTACATACTTTTTCGAGTTTACAAAACCAAAACGCTGCGGTTATAGACTTCAGCTCGCATTCTGAAGTTATTTGGTTCACATGAATTCTCCAACTTTGGATAAATTACAAATTTATGTACAAGGAATTGTTTTAGCATGAAATAGCCCCACCCCCACCTAAAAAAAAAAAAAAAAAGTATGTTGGGATGATATACAGTAAAACAGCCTAACTGACTAAGGAATTGTTGAATGTTGAAAAACAAAGCACTTTTAACCATTGTTTGGCCAGTTGTATGGTAAGTGGTCATGTTATTTCTTATTCTGTGTCTCAAAATAATTTTTTGAATCATTTTCATTGTGTGTATGTATGTATGTATATATATATATATATATATATGTGTATACATATATATATATATGTGTATACACATATATATATATATGTATGTATGTGTATATATATATATATATATATATATTAGTGGCCAAGGCAAAATAAACAAAAAAATCTCTAAGCAAAATTCATCCTAAACCAGCAAAACAAAAGCTGGCGTGCCAGGACACTATATATACAAATATAGGAAAGTTTGGGCATATTTTGTTGGTTTGTAAATAGAGGTTCTTGTTTACTAATTGTCATAAAATTTTAGCCATAGAATAATATTATAATCTTCAAAAAGTCTGCAAATTTTCATGTAATTTTTGTCCCATACAACCAAAGATATGAGCATTTCAATATTCAGTTTAGCTACCTGTGTGTGTGTATAATATATATATATATATATATATATATGTATAATATACCACCTTTTTTGGCAATTTTATAAGGTCCAAATTTCAGCGACAACTCATCAAAATGAAGGCTTGTGGGAAAGGTAATGACTTGAATTGTGTAGTGGGCTATGTGACATATGCCCTTAAGATCGCACATTAATCATCTAGAGCTTTCTTTTTGGCACTTTTTTTTTCCAGCCATAAAATGTCTCAATCATTTGTTTTACTAGTTTTGCATATGAATTACAAATTATCTGATATTTCCCCTAAAACCTTTGGCTGTAATGGAAGGGGGGACTAAAACTTGCTACTATGGTTTCAAATGATTTGAAATAACAGCAAGGAGAGACTTGGTTCTAAATATTTCTCATATGTTATATCTCCCCTCTTTGGTTTTCATACATGAAGTAAATTTCAGTGTATAAGAATTATTTGATACTGGTGATATTCATGATCATACCCTATTTCCAAAAGAGGGGAGGTATAACATATGAAAAATATTTGGCATCAAGTCTCGCCTTGTTGTTATTTTAGATCAGTTGAAATCATAGCATCAAGTTTTAGTCTCCCCTCTATCAAGGCCAGAAGTTTTGGGGGAAATATATATAGTAGTTGGGGGGGGGGGGGCAAGGATGAAATGTGCAAAATTCTATGTAGCTTAATTGCCATATATTTTCAAACTTAGTATGTGTGTGTGTATATATATATATATATATATATATATATATATATATATATATATATATATATATACTAGCAGAAGTACCCGTTGTTGACTGGGTTCAAAAACAGCCTACAGAAAATGGACTGTGATTGCTGAAAGTATGATAGGCTATGAAAAGGAGGGGGTTGTAAAGAGATAGGTTTTGATACTCAAAAATTTTACCCTAAGCAAAATATGATGAAAGTAAAGATAATTTTCGCGAAAATATATTTTTTTATATCTACTTTGTTTCCATTCGTAGCTAAGAGTGACCAACAAAATGATGTTTCCTTACAAAGAGAAAATGTTATATATATAATAATGCACAATATATACAGTATATACCAGTAATAAATTTTACCATAGTGAATAAAAGTTACTTTTATGATAGAAAAGTTCATTGGTTTGTATTTTTAAGTAGTTTGTAAAAAAATTTTTTTTTTTTAATTCACGAACCGGTTTAAAAAAAAAATCAAAATGGCAGCTACTTTGAAATGGAGAGCCCCGTTTTCAATTTGAAGGAGGGACATCTGGGCATTCTGTGTTAATAATTTTAGAGAGTTCCGTCAACGTAAGGAATATTTATAAACATATTTTAATGTTTTCCATTATTTTGTGCTTGAGGAATATTCGATTATGGCATGTGTAGTTTATATAAAAATTCATTTAAGTAGTTATCGCCTCAAATTTCGTTTTAATTTTGGTTCGCTGAGATTATTTCAAGTAAAGAGCATTAAAAACTATTTCAAAAGAAAAAAAACATGAACTGAACTTTTATTGACTATGGTAACATTTATTTCTTGTATATTTATTTTTTTCGGGTAGTCATTTGTTGGCTTTTCTGCTAAACACTCTTAGTAAATAATATCGACGAAATTTTGAAAAATAATGAAACTTTTACTTACTTTAGTAAAATAATCCGAAACAGCAAAATTGGATATTAAAAAAGTAAACACATAATTACTTTAGTTTTTTTAAGCAAAGAATCGATATAAATATAATTGAGGAGAAAATGGCGCCCTTTTCAAGCAGAACAGCTTCGTTTCAGTGTTACAGTATTGAATGGTGTAGTATTGTGCCGTCGGATTCAGGGTTGTACTATTGTAATGTAAAGAACACGCAGAAAGGGTTGTAATCAACTGAATTCCTTCTAGTACACTGACAAAAAAAAAGCTTAAGCAGATATATAAATAAAAATAAAAAGGTTATATAAATGTTTTTAAAAAGACATGTAATCATATGAGCAGGATTTTTTCCTTCTTTTGACACGATAACAAGTAACATTCTTATTTTTTATTATTTATCTATTTATCTATTTTTGAAAGAGTTCCATGTGCAAGTGGAGAAGGAAAAAAACAGAGTTATGCAAAATTTGTATCAAGAATTGTCTAAAGTTCCGACTTTTTTTTTTTGGCTTTCACTTTAATAAGAACGTGAATTTATGAGGTGAATTTATTCAACACAATACGATTCAACTCAAAAAAATAAATAAAAGCTAACGTGAATTAAGATTAAAGTTAAGGTGTTATTGTGGACCCTCACCCCTTTTAAAAAACCTTGTTAAACTTTGTGACATATTTACATTCTATGGAGGTCAGGCGCGAACGAACACCCAATAATTTTATTATACCATATTTCTTCAAACTGAAACATAATTATCAAAGTATACTTATGCAAATAGATATGAAAAGTCTTTGTTAAAGTTTGTGCCATATTTCCATGGAGTACAGACGCGAACACAGACCCCACAATTTTATTATACCATCCCTATTTAAGTTGAAACGTACTTATCAAAGTATTCTTAGGTACATCTATATCAAAAATCCTTGTAAACGTTTTTTTTTTTTTTTTTCATTTTTTTATTTCCATACTTTGTGGACCAGGCGAGAACGCAGATCCCACAATTTTAATGAACCACCGTTCTGCCAGATCGAACATACCCATTCCTGTGTCTCGATACATCTATCATTATATGTAATCAGTTTTTTAAAATAGTCAATCATATAGGAGCCTATTCATGACCAGACACACACACACACACACATTCAGCTTTATATTCGTGGATATTCTTGGCCTGATGAGGTGATTTTCTCTGGCAGGGTTGTCACTGAAACATGTTTGCATATGTGTAGCCATTAGTTATCACATCCAACATATATATATATATATATATATATATATAGAAAAGTGAGAATGTGTGTGTCAGGAGATTTCTCAACCTATATACTAAATAAATTCTTGATCTACAAACTTGAAATTTGGTATATAGGGTATTCAGGCATGTGGAAAACTTTTTAATCAGTTTTTATCTGGAAAAGGGGCTGCTAAGGAGTCAAAATTGAAAAATTGGTACGTGGGGATTATCGGATTTTTCTGCTTGTCAACTTTTTCACGACTGCACTACGCATGCGCGAATCATTCACATGACAGCTTCCTTATGTTAAGAATAAGTAGATTTGAAAACACTTTTTAAAGATCATGGCAAGCTGGCCTAGTGGTTATTGTATTAAACTCACTGTCTTTAGGTTTTGATTTCGATCTCAACTCAAGCACTTTTTTTGTTTTTTGTTTTTTTTTACACAGTGGTCATCACTTATCAATATTATATTGTTTATTTAGAAGAAGTGAACTGTTTAGAAAAAACATAATACTCACTTGCTCATGTCTCGGTTTCTGTATGTATTAAAATATAATATTCATTTGTATTTTACGACAAGGCAAAATCATGTTGACACACCAGTTCCCAACAAATCACCAAAATTAAGCAACATTGAGCCTGGTCAGTACTAAAATGGGTGACCATTTGGGAATTCCAGCTGCTGTATGTGCTCCCCGCTTATCTTGGCATTGTTTCCAGTCGTCCTGGACTTCTTCTTGCCACTGGACTCGAGCAATGCCAATTCAGAAGAGGTGTGGTTGAAGATTGTGCAACCCTTGCCTCACAATTTCACTTGAAGCTACTCTTACGGGGGGGGGGGGGGTATCCATTGTCTTTCAAGACTGAACCGAGGCTTCCATGACCGGGCAACGCCGGCCTACTAGTATATCTATAAATTCACCTGCGTCTCATTTTTTAAAATATGGAATTTCAAGCTAGCAAGCAAGGGCAGACAGTCTGCAGAGTTAAAGTTTTGTTAACCATTAAAACTGTTTAAAAAAACTTATTTAATTTGTATATTTTTTTATCATTCGTTGGAAAACTATTTAGTCAGTAAGTCATTTAATCACCTGCAATCACTGCATCAACTTGCTTTCTTCAATTTACAAGCCCTTATATTATTTCAGGGATCATCAGTTGTTTACCATGAAACCGTTTCAGGGATGTGTGTATATATATATAACAAAATTATATATTTGTTAATGTTTCGTTTATATTTAAAGACTTTCCTGGGATGATGGATTTGAAGAAATAAATTACAATATTTGAAAATCTCTTGGTATTTGTAATGTGAAAGAATTTTGGGGGTGGGGTTGGGAGGAGTATATTAACAAAACGTAGCCGTTAGAATTCAAAATATGTAATGCGTGTGTATATATATATATATATATATATATATATATATATAATATAAAATATTTTTATGTTATATATATATATATATATAAAATATTTTTATGTTATATATATATATATAATATAAAATATTTTTATGTTATATATATATATATAATATAAAATATTTTTATGTTATATATATATATATATATATATATATAAAATATTTTTATGTTATATATATATATATATATATAATATAAAATATTTTTATGTTATATATATATATATAAAATATTTTTATGTTATATATATATATATAAAATATTTTTATGTTATATATATATATATATATATAATATAAAATATTTTTATGTTATATATATATATATAATATAAAATATTTTAATGTTATATATATATATATATATAATATAAAATATTTTTGTTATATATATATATATAATATAAAATATTTTTATGTTATATATATATATATATATGTATATAATATAAAATATTTTTGTTATATATATGTATATAATATAAAATATTTTTGTTATATATATATATATATATATATATAATATAAAATATTTTTGTTATATATATATCTATATATCTGTAAAAGTGAACGTGTCTGTCTGTCTGTGTGTGTGTCTGTCTGTGTACATTTCCCTACGCAATAACTCTGTCAATTTTTAGTCTATAGACTCGAAATTTGAAATACCGGGTACTGAGATTTGGGAAAATCGATGTGACGGGTGTCAGCCAGAAATTTGGCTGTTAAGGGGTCAAATTTCAACGATTTAACCTTTAAGAACTCTACCAAACTCCTCCGACAATTTTGGGTCTAGACACTTGAAATTTTAGATTTAGGTTCCTTGAACATGGATCTAACTTAATAAAGTGATTTGAGCCCGAAACAATAAATTTTAAGGGGTCATAATAGGGGTCAAATTTGTAAAAAAATTAACCATTTCTTTGTTTTTTTGCTTTTTTTGCACAGCATACACCTCCAAACACCCGAGCAACGCCGGGCACCCCTGCTAGTATATAATATAAAATATTTTTATGTTATATATATATATATATATATATATATATATATATAATATAAAATATTTTTATATATATATAATATAAAATATTTTTCTGTTATATATATATATATATATAATATAAAATATTTTTATATATATAATATAAAATATTTTTCTGTTATATATATATATATATATATATAATATAAAATATTTTTATATATGTAATATAAAATATTTTTCTGTTATATATATATATATATATATATATATATATATATAATATAAAATATTTTTATATATATATGTAATATAAAATATTTTTCTGTTATTGCTCTGTTTACCACATTGAGCTCTCATACCCGGATTTCCTCCTGGAATTATTCCATTATAACACTGTATATATATATATATATATATATATATATATATATATATATATATATATATTCTCCAGACTATAGCCATTAGAATTGAAAAAATAGTAGGGTAGTTCCAAAAGTAAACCTATTTTTTTTTTTTTTTTTTTTTTCAACTTAAAAATTTGAAGAGCCATAAAGACGGAATGGTACTATTAAAACATGTGACCTTTTGTTCTCCAGAATTCATTTTTATACATAGTCATCACTATTCTCAATGCATTTTTGCCAGGAATTCAATGATGCATCTCTGCTTCTGACGCACATCCATGGCAGGTTGCTTTCTTAGTCTCACACCATCAATATCTGCAACAGAGAGGTGAAACTTTCAGATCATGAATGTATAAGTTGTCAGCATAAGAATGCAATTAGCAATCTCCTATGATCCATTCAAATGGAACAAAAAAAAACAGGATGTATTACTTTTGGAATGCCCGTTCATATTTATAAGTGCAATATTCCATTTGGATGTGACCATGGGGAAGCACCGGATTTCTTTCTGCAATGAATGCAATGGATGAAGAATAAAATTATTTGGAATATTCAAACTATTGTTCTCCTCTTGAATATTATTCTCACGTTTCAGCCGATGTAACCTCAAGCATTCGTAAAGTGCATGTCAGACTCAGTAATTTGTATAAAATCTTTTAACTAAATCCTTAATTTAATCCACAGAGGCTAGATTTTTCTCATTATGTTTGCCATTACATGGATCCATGGAACAATCTATATATCTAAAAAAAGTGAAAATGTCTCTGTGTCTGTCTGTGTATATGTGTGTCTGTCAGTGTACATTTACTTAACAAATAACTCTGTCGATTTTTGGTCTACAGGCTCGAGATTTGACATAAGAGGTATTGAGATCTGGGAAAATCTTTTTAATCGGTTTTAGGCCAGAAATTTGGCTGTTAAGAGGTCAAAGTTTAATGATTTGACCTTTAAGAATTCTACCAAACTCCTCTGCCAATTTTGTGTCTAAACACTTGAAATTTTAGATGTAGATTACTTTGTTTGATTTGAACCCAAAACAATAAATGTTAAGGGAGTCATAATTGGGATCAAAGTTTTCAAAAAATTTACCTCTGCGGTTTCTACCAAATTACTCAGCCAATTTTTGGTATAAACTTTTGAAATTTTACATAAAGTGCATTCAGACATAGGGCAAGCATTTTAATCATTTTTTTTTTTTTCCTGAAAATTTGGCTTCCAAGGTGTCAAAGTTCAAAAGATTTTACCTTTGCAGTTTCTATCAAACTACTCAGCCAATTTTGGGTCTAAACATTTGAAATTTTGCATAAAGGGTATTCAGACACGCAGCAAGCTTTTTAATCAGTTTTGGGGCGAAAATTTGTCTGGCAAGAGGTCAAAGTTGAAAGAGTTGATCTTTGCAGACTCTACCAAACTTCTCCGCCAATTTTGGGTGTAAACACTTGAAATTTTAGATGTAGGTTACTTGGACATGGGTCAAACATTTTACTTTAATTTGAGCCCAAAACAAATGTCAAGGAGTAAAATTTGGGGTCAAATTTAAAAAATATTTGACGTCTGCAGTCTCTACCAACTTTTCTCTATGGTAGTTAAGGAAGCTTATTATATAGAAAGGCATTACCGTATATATTCACACTTTTTAATAACAGTACATAGGGCCCAAGCAAAGCCGGGTGGAACTGCTAGTAGATAATGAATTCTAAGTGACAGTAATCTGGAGATTGCTGGTTCAATCCTCTGCGATGTTAAGAATATGAATTAAGAATTACTTTAGACTTCAACCTGGTCATGTCTGATTGAATAAGAACAATCTACCCCATCTTCTGCATTAAATAAAGGGTTCATTATGTACAGATTCATGATTTCAGCATAAAGGTTTGTGAATTTGCGAAGATGCACCTGACAAAGGTTGGTGGTTACGTCAGCCAAAGCTTTGTGAGAATATTATCAGAGATGAAAATAGTAAAATAATACAAATTACCTCCAAATAATAGATATAACTTGATAATAACACTTGAAAATGTGTGCGGAACATCTGTTACCGTTTTTATATGAACAATAGCATGGAAAATCCATTTCTGGCCTTCTTTTTCGTTTTTTTTATTCATTTATTTTTTTAATTTTCACCCCAAACAAGGCACATTGCCACTTTGATGTAAGGGGCTACTATCAGGGACATAAGCTACTGGGATACTATGTAGGGAGTTAGGCAGCAAGATGTCAGTTCACGTTACACTTGAACTTCTGCATGTCAGTACAGTTGGGGAAGCAGAGACCCGGAAGGGAATTCCAAAGTCTAGCGGTTTTGGGGAAGAAACTACTGGAGTAGAAAGCTCTTATATCTAGGGATCTCTACTATGTAGGGGTGGGATTTAGCTGCTTGTCAGGTTTGTCGAGAGTATTTACGGCGTGGGGGCACAAGTTTTTTGGGTTTTTTTTTTTGCAAAATATTAACTTTCAATAATGTTGAAAAACTACTGCAGAATTTTAAAAAGGGAGGACAGCACTTAACACAAGAGGACAGATATTGTTTAGGCTGACAATTTTATTTTTCATTCATAACCAATAATAATAAAATATGATTTATAGGTTTCTTTTCTTTTTTTTTTTTTTTTTCCTTTTTTATTACATTTTCACCCCAAACAAGCACACATCGCCACTTAGATGTTGGAGGCTACTATCAGGGACATAAGCTACTGGGATACTATGTAGGGAGTTGGGCAGCAAGATGTCGGTTCACATTACACTTGAACTTCTGCATGTCAGTACAGTTGGGGAAGCAGGGACCCGGAAGGGAATTCCAAAGTCTAGCAGTTCTGGGGAAGAAACTACTGTAGTAGAAAGCTCTCTTATATCTAGGGATCTTTACTGTGAAGGGGTGGGATTTAGCTGCTTGTCAGGTTTGTTGGGGGGTATTTACGTCGAGGGGGTACAAGTGCTTGCAGTTCGTCAGAGGATTCACCGTTAAAGTACTTGTAGAACAGGCAGAGGGATGCAAGATTTCGGCGATGAGGCTGAAGCTTAGATGACAGTTCAGGACCTATTAGGTTGGCGACTCTCTTTTGAACCCTGTCTAGGAGCGAGAGACTAGTAGCAGATGCACCAGCCCAAATATGACAACAATACTCCATACATGGGCGAATGGTGGCCTTATAGAGGTACAGAATACTTTTGGGCGTTAGTAGCTTTCTAGCACAGTAGAGAGAGCCTACCTTCTTCGCAGCAGTCCTGGCAATACTCTCAATGTAATTGTTCCAACTCGTGTTTCCTGTGAACGTTAGGCCGAGGAGTTTAAAAGATGTACTTTCAGATAAAGAGTCTTTGGCCATTGCTATTAGTGGTAGAGAAGGTTTCTTGTAGTTATTGAAGAAAACAAGTTTAGTCTTGGCAGCATTGAATGTGACCATCCATTTTTGTCCCCATTCCACTACAGATTGGATGTCATCCTCTAGTGTTTCTTCCAAGTACATATAGTACATAAACAGTGCTTAATCTAGAAAAATGAACGTTAAATTTAGTATCAGGATAGTTTTCTTACACCGAAACAGGTGTTAGTGTTATCAATCCTCATCTAAAAGGCAAGAGATAAAAATAGCCGTATCATCATAGAATTTTAAATTTTGGGGGGAAAACTTATGATGATTTTCAGATTACAATGCATTATTTTTTTATTTAATTATTTTTAGCAAAGGAAATTGCTATGTAAATTTAAATTGCTGTGTAAATTTAAATTGCTATGTAAATTTAAATTGCTCTGTAAATTTAAATTGCTGTGTAAATTTAAATTGCTATGTAAATTTAAATTGCTCTGTAAATTTAAATTGCTAGATAAATTTAAATTGCTATGTAAATTTAAATTGCTCTGTAAATTTAAATTGCTATGTAAATTTAAATTGCTCTGTAAATTTAAATTGGTCTGTAAATTTAAATTGGTCTGTAAATTTAAATTGCTCTGTAAATTTAAATTGCTATGTAAATTTAATATAAACTCATCTTCCTGTCTTTCCTTTTCTGTCTTCAAAATTTTGTTATTGGACTACAGTTTTTTCATTTTTAGATGAGAACCCGTGGCGCAGTGGATAGGTACTTCATAAATTTCATTTGTAAAAGTTACACTCTTCTGGAGGTTGAAGGTTCAATCCTCAGTGCATCCAAGATACAGTTGCAAATTACTTGGAGCTTCTACCCAGTCACACCTGGAGCGTGTCAGAGATTACATTGACCAAAACGTTATAAAAATGACACTTGGGATGAGAACAGTTCTTTGAAGAATCCAAATACGAGTAATTTCTATTATTCAAACGACTGTTTTCATCTTGGATATTATTTTTACAACAGTTTGGTTAACGTAATCTCCAACTCCAGGTGCATCTTATCAAACTCTGGGAATCTGTATTGAATTCTGAACGATACCCTTTATTTTATCCACAGGTGTAGTCTGTGCTCATTGCATCAGCCATGACCAAGTAGAATTCTTAAGTACCTATTTACAATGCCTCCCTACGGGACAGAGTTAGACACCAGGGTCGTTTTTTAACCTGGAGAAAAGGTACAAAAATAAAAATTGTCTCAGTCGTGAAGGATTTCTCCTCCACTGAAAGAGAATGAGAAATGGAAGTGCAGCATCTGAAGAACAGAATTGTAATCTTAATCATATTATTTGGATTCATCGGACTATTGTTCTCATCGTGAGTGTGATTTTCACAACGTTTCGGTTGATGTAATCTCCGGCCTTCTTCAAGTGTATCTTGTCGAACTCAGGATTTGGACGTAATTTTGAACGGAACCCTTTATTTACTTCACGGGGGTAGCATGATCTTGTTCCATCAGTCATAATTGGATAGCGGTCTTAAGTAATTCACAATTTTATTTTTCAGTCACCCATACTCAGAATTGAACCTTCAATCTTCAGGAGAATATCACTTTTACAGTTGTACTCTAACCACTGTGCCATGGATCCTTGTAAGGTTCAATTTTCTGTGTGGACGACCAAAAAATACAATTGCGAGTTATTTAGGACCTCTATCCAGTTTTTACTAATGGAGCAATAGAATGCTACTCCCATGAAGTAAATAAAGGGTTCTGTTCGAAATTCCATCCAAATTCCAAAGTTTAAGAAGATACACCTTAAGAAGGTTGGAGGTTACATCGACCAAAACGTTGTGAAAATGATACTCAATATGAAAACAGTAGTCGGAAGAATCCAAATAATATGAATAACCAATCCTTATCTCAAAAATTCAGAAATATAATCTTAGTATCGCTGATTATACTCCCAGGTAGAGCCTAGTTGACTGGAACGTAGCAATGAAACTGTCATAATTTGCAAATGCTGTAAAATGTTTTTCCTTGCAATAATTGTTTTTTTTATTATCTAATTTATAAAATTCACTATGTTTATCTGTCTGCTTTTTTTTTTTTTTTTTCTTTTTCAAACTGTATTTCCTCAGAGACAGAAAGTTGCAGACTCCTATGAGGTGGCTCAAATGATTGTATTTTTTGTGGACCATATTTTATAGGTCTTTACCCGGTTAAAATAGTTGCTAAGGGGTCAAAATTGAAAGAAATCAGAATTTTCCAAGCGTAACTCTACTTAAACTGGTTTTCTACACATGCGCAAATATGTATACATTCGGGGGGGGGGGGAGTTTTCCTGGGCATAAAGTATGCTTTAAAATGATATTTTAATTTGTCCAGATTTTCTATATAATATTATAGTCATGATTTCAAAAGTAAAATAAAAGTATTTCGTAGAATCAAAACCGAAAGCAAAACTGTAGCATTCAAAGCTGGTGACGTTACCACTTTACCAACGTGACATGCATATGAATTGATTAAAAATTAAAAATAAACTAAGATGAATGTACAAAATGTATAACGATTTTTTTTTTTTTCAATTTTTACCCATTTTTTTTTCATTCTTTTCTATTTTTTCCTGAAACAACGCGAGTATATTAGACAAATCACGACGATGTATTTTTTTATTTCTTTATTCATTCTTTTCTATTCTTTCCTTCTTTTTTCTACGTTCAACTCTTATTTATTATAACTGTGTCATTCTTCCTCCATTTTTCGTATTCTTTCTTTTTAATTATAAATAATTTTTCTTTCCTTTTGCCGTCCCTTCTTGCCTTCGTAATTCGATATTCTTGCGGCTTAATTAAAACACTCATGTTCTAACTTTCTCTCTTCATCTCTTATTTCCTCCTTTCTTTCCTTCTTCTTTCATATCATAGATGTCTTTTCTTTCTATTATTCTCCCTTTCTTTTTTCTTTCCTTTTTTCTCCTACGTTCGACTCTACGATATTCGAACTGTGTTATCTTTCTTTTTCTCCCTTTCTAAATATCATTTACTAACAGGGGAGGGGGTCGGCTTTGCTCGGGAGTAAAATACGCTTAAATATGATATTTTAATTTGTCCAGATTTCGTAGATATTATTATTTATTCGTGATTTCAAAAGTAAAAAAGAAGTATTTAGGTGCCATCAGTTAGTATCGAAACCAAGACTCCAGCATTAAAAGCTGGTGACGTTACCACAGCAGCAACGTGACATTTATATGAACTGATTAAAAAAAGTTAAAAAAAAAACTAAGATGAATGTATAAAACGTATAAAGATTTTTTCAATTTTTGACTCCTTTTTGACCCCTTAAAACTATTTTAACCGGCTAAAGACCCAGAAAAGAACGGTTCGTAAAAAATCCAATCATTTGAGGCCCCTAGCGATTCTCTGCAAATTTTAGTTTCGGAAGTGTAAAGTTTGAAAATATGGAGACAGACAGACATATCGACTTTTATATATTAAATTTCTTTCTGCCTTTTTATTCAGCTTTTACTAGGTAAAGATCCATAAAAGAAAGGTCCGTAAAAAATCCAATCATTTGACGCCCCTAGTGCCGCTCTGCAACTTTTAATTTCAGAAGAGATAGTTTGAAAATATGGAGACAGACAAACAGACATATAGCCTTTTATATATTAGATCTTGTATATTCATGTTAGTTTATTTTTAGCTATTTCATATTTTCCCAATGACGATAGCCATGCAGTAACATCTTAGGCTGGAAATTTTGTTTTTGGTTTCAGGTTCGATTCTAACTGATGGCACCTGTTATTTTTTTTTTTTTTTAAATTTTTTGAAATTCTGACTATACATTGGGTATGAAATAAATGATAGAATTGACTCTATAATAATATATACAAAATCTGGATAAATAAAAATACCAAGTTAAAGATATTCAGGAGATAAAACCCATGAATTAAAATTAGGTTATTAAGAGTGCTCAATAAATTAAAATATCATATTTAAGCATATTTTACGACCAGGCAATGCCGGGTGACCCCCATTCCCCGCCTCCACTATCATTACATAATATGTATTATTTAGCTTATTCAACTAACATTCTGGATGTTTTTTTCACAAATTGAATTGGTTCGGTCGATGTAATCTACGATTTACTTCAGGTGCATCAAATTCGGAAAATTACAAACTAATCTAAATTAATCGAGTAAATAAATTTTGGGTTTACTTTCGACAGTCCCGTAACTCTCGCTTCCCTCATTTTGCCCCCTTGGTCCGCACATTCTATGAGAAGTGTTTCTGACAAAGGGGGGAAAAATTGTTGCTTTTTGTGTCTTAATCTCTATATAAAACACTTATCGTTGGCTAGTTTTTGACCTTGAATTACTTTTTTTTAGTTCCTTACATGAAATGGCTTTATGACTTGTCTGGAGCGATTTTCATTAAAAAAAAGCAATTCATCAAACTACAGTTCTTGGCTTTAACAAGAATAGAAAGTTTGCACCTTGGGGTTACTTTCAGCAGCCTTGTAACTCCTATTTTCCTTTATCTGCCCCTTAGTTTCACAATGTTTCTGACAAAGGGGGAAAGAATTGCTGTCTTCTGGGTTGGAATCTTTGTATCCTTTGTATCAAACACTTATCGTTAGCTAGTTTTTGATCTTTGAGTAATACTAGTCTACCCGCTGACCCGTAAAGGGTAAGACAAAAAATGTTCCAAATTAAAGTGATTCTGATATAAACTCAGGAAGCTTCCAGAGCTCTACTGCAAGCACTAATTAAGGAGGCACTCTTAAAACCAAGTTTCTACCCCCCCCCCTTGAAGAGAAAATATTTTTTAAGTAAAGCCTGAAAAAAAGATAAATCGTCAGAATCCACTAAGAGCGCCACTAAAAGCAGTAAATCTTGTTATAAATATGATTATAGTTAAATATTGTATATTTATATTTAAATCATTTTTTTTTTTTTTTAACTCAACGGAGTAAAATTATCTTTATTTTTAAGGAAAATCCATTAAAATAAGTTAAAACAAAATATATTGTTGACCTTTTGTATGCGTTGAATAGCAGCAGTGGCTTTTAATATCAGATTTAAGACAGGGTGGCCATGAAATAGGTAAGCAGACAAATTTTTTTGAACCAAAACTCACAGACCAGATGGACGGTTTTAACGCCCAAGCAAGCAAGCTGATCTGAGTTATATATATATATATATATATATATATATATATATATTTTTAGCTGCTTACATCAAGTGGCTTCATAACTTATCTGGAGCGTGTAACCTCACATGTGGCTACCTCGACAGATCACTGACTCCCAACGTCGTGTACCGTGGATTTTTCGTTCGACTATTCCTCTATTCCTCTTATGGCCGGATCGTCCTTTTCCCGTTGGCGACTGTCGATGAGAACACACACAGTTCACAAAATAGAAATATGAACAAAGGAAAAACACAAACGTCAATGTTCACATATAAATTGACTGTTGGACTTGTGTGTGTGTGTGTGTGTGTGTCTTCTCCCCGTTCTATTGATGTTACATTCGTCTATCTCTGTTTCACAGTCAACTCTAAAATTGTCCACGTCTCTATTTCACAGTCAATTCTATAACTGTTCAACTGTAGTCGTTATCAACTCCCATCTGACATCAAGAGTATCTAGTTGTCAACTCTGTCCAACTTCCATCCACCGTCTAGCGCATCTAGATGTCAACTGTCTCCTCTCTTGATCTCTCAGGTCGCCCACCCCACCTTGGCTACCGGAAGCTGCCCTTCCCTGTTTTATCAGTAGGTTTCTATTGTTATTGTTTGCTATTTCCTATCTATTTTTGATTGTAGGATATTTCCGATTTCTTTGTTTATTCTAAGCTATTTCCTCTTCCTTTGTCTATTCCCCCACTCTCAGCACCTAGTGGCTCAAATCCACCCCAGGGCTACTTTATAGTATCACAAGCGATTTAAACAAGGAAAAAACTCCTAATGGGTAGATTGTTTTTATTCTGTCAGCTATATCATGGGTAGATTGTTCTTATTCTGTCAGCTATATCCATGACATGTAATCCATGGTTTAAAATCTTAATCAATTTTTATTGGTCCCCTGACAAAAGGATGGTGAACCTGTAAATTCACCTTTGTCCGTTCGTCTGTCCGCACTTTTCTCAATAACTACGCCTTGGAATTTAAAAAATTTTTTGCACAACCATTAAACATGATACGAGTAAAAAAGTAACAGAACAGATTTTCCGGGAAAACTCCGGTTGCCGTCCTAGGGGTGTCTTTCGGGTTAAAATGGCTAAAATTGACATTTTTGTGCTTATTAAAAAAAAAACTGATGCCTTGGATTTTTCTAAAACTTTCTGAAAAGTTGTAACTGATTTCTATATAATTTTGTTTGTCTATACTTCGCGATAACTCTTGGGTGTGCCCAAGGGGCTTTTTTTTGAGTTAATAAAAACACTCCATTTTTTGGACTATTTTATCATATTTGTCCAAAATTTTCTGTGTATGTCTATTTAGCAGTTTTGCATGGCGCTGAACTCAAATTTAAATATGTTAAGGCCTTGGGGACTTTGGGGGCAAATGATGGACTTAGTCATTTCTTTTTTTTGCATGGTGCAGAATTAAAATTTACATATGTTAAGGTCTAAAACTGCACTGTTTGTTCATTTTCACCAGGATTTAATGTTCCCTGGAGACTTTTGGGGATAAATGGGGGTGGAGGCTAGACTCATTCACTGTGCACTTCTTGTATCATGGCAGGTTTATGCCATATATGAAATCAGGTTAGTGTTCTCCATAAGCTTCGGTCCATTGTTGATCCAATTCCTCTGAAAATAATCACATGATTTTGAACTTGGCAGAGTACATGGCATAGGTGGCCATTATCTTTCCCAATGTAGTGGCATCTGACTCGCCTGTTTTCACTTATCCGTTGTCCTTAGATCATCCGCAGTCGAATAACGTAACTCTTAATACCATAGAACCATTGATCTGCTAGAGATTGATCCTCCTCCGTGGTTATCCAATCTCCTGCTGCCAACATCATCAGAGTTACTTTCTCCTAGATGCATGTCCTAATTAAGACGAGGGGTGTATCTCCTCCAGTAAATTAATGCGCCTCTATATACCAACCTGGAAATTTTTTATGACTCGGTGCAGTACATACAGCGCCTAGCATTTCCAAATGGTCACTCATCTGGTACTGGGCAGGCTGATCATTGCTTAACTTCGGTGATGTTGATAGTGGGTAGATAATAACAACTGTACATATTTCTTTGGCATTTGATATATTTTTTTTAATTCCTGTTAGAGCATACAGTATTAATGTTCTGTTCCACTTTTTTTTTTTTTTTTTTTTTATTTATTTTTTTTTTTTTTATTTATTTATTTTTTTTTTTTTGCTGAAGAGAGAGAAAAGAGATCCCATAAAATATGTCTGCTTTCTACACAGGCAAAGACCCAAGAGAACATATTTAGCTTTCTATTTATCTCATCTCAATTACAATTTTTGTGTGTGTGGGTGTCGCTGTCATTGTTCTTTGAATGCACAGTATTAGTCTGCTGAAAAGAGAAAGGAGATCACATAAAACACGTCTGCTTTCTACACAAGTAAAAACCCAAGAGAACATATTTAGCTTTCTAATTATCTCAATTACGGCTTTTTTTTTTGGGGGGGGGTCTCCATTTTGGATTAGGGAGTTTTTTTATTAACCAAGTTCTGACTATACAGTGTTTCTCTTTTTTTTTTTCTTTTTTTTTTTTACCCCCACCCCCATTTTTTCCAATAGTAAAACTAACTTCTTTATTATTCTTCTTTCAGTTTCTAAGTCAAAGGAACATAGCAGTGGGACAGAGGTGCCAACCCAGTCTTCGGAATTGTGTTCCGCAGACAGTCCAGAAGTGGTCAGTTCTCCTGGGAGTTCCAAGAGTGATAGTGACAGCATCTCCAGTAATTCTCCCCTTCGACCCACAGCTAAAACCCCACCCAATAGTTCCAAACCATTGCCAACACGCCAAAGTCCTGTCACTCTACATTCCTCATCCGTTAAAAGAACTGAACTAACTGACCACACCAAAGGTGACCAGACGAAAGTCGAACGTACATCTAATGTCAACGGTAATCACGGCGTCACTACCACAGTGGATGAGCTTTCAAATTATGTCAATGAACATCCTGTGATGCTTGGGAGTCCGCTACTGGAGCGGAAGCAAGGTGAAGGAGCTGATTCTCCAGAACCTGCAAGAACTTCTAATATTGAATTGGTCACTTCTGAAGATCCTATGGCAGATTTGGGAAAGCTTGATTCCCCACCAGCGTTCGACTCTGGGACCTTTCTGGCTAATAATGGTGCAGATTTTCCCAGGAACTTGTACAGAGATGATGTCTGGAAAGTTACCGATACCATATACAAGCGAAAGTCCAGTGCTCCGAGTACCTCGTCATTTTTCCCACCTAAAGAACTACAACCCGCCCCGGTGACTAAATCTGAGAGTGACCCTTCGTCATTGAATGAACTCAAAGAAACATCGTCAAATAACAATTTGTTGTTCCCGCGTAGTGATTCAAATGGAGTATGTGCAGACAAATCCGTCTCGCCTTTAGAAAAAATGACGGACGACAATACATATCAGAAAAGCGAATGTGTCCCAGGAACATCTATGGAGAACCAGGCCATCCTTAGGGAGAAACCCGTGTCAAGAAAAAAGAACCAACGTCCTAGAAGTCTGTCCAAAAAAGACGTAGACACATTACAGTTGCCGCAAGATGAACAGCCCTGGGCACAGTTGAGTGCCGCCTGTAACATGCCGCGGTCTGACAGCTTGGAATCCGCAACTGAGGAGGACTTTTATAGGATGTACAGATCGGGATCGGGGGGCAATTTTTTGGATTCACCGATGCTCAGCATCAAATCTACGACGACTGAGACGAAGACTAATAAAGAAACTGCGCAGGATGAGGAAGATAAAGATGGTGATAAGAAAAATGTGATACACCGGCAGGCACTTCTGCCAAAGTTGGTTAACAGTTGGTTGGTGTGGGGTGTACCAGAAAACATCAATAGCTTGGCGGTGACAAATATGCATATTTGGTATTCCGATAGGTAAGTGATCTATTTCAGTTTTCATATTTATTTCGGAATTAGAATTAGGTATCATGATACTTATGCGGTATAAGGACTGTGCTATCATTGGAAATGTCTCTGCGGTTTACAAAAAATGGCAAACGGTGCCAAACAAAAATTTTATGATTAGGAGAGGGCGGGGTAAGCTTTGTCTAGTTCTTTTTTTTTTTTTTTTTTTTCAATGAAAAATATATTATTTTGATAAAAACACAAATTTTTATAAAAATGTATTTATTGAAATAAAAAAAAAAAAATGAAAAAACAAATACGGATTTTTAAAAAAAGTCATTAATTATGTATAATTTTTTAAAAAATTTATTATTTATTGAAATAAATAAAAAAAAAGGGGGGGACGCCAATATGTTGTTTTTTTTTTCTTTTTTTAAATCGTATTGATTATGTTAGAAGTTCAACAGTTGAAAATTAAGATAATCAAACTTTATTTGAATAAAAAAGAATCATCTGGGTGGTTTACAAAAAATGGCAAACAAAAATTTTGTGATTTGGGAAGGAAGGGGGTAAACGCTGAATTATTTTTTTTATGGAAAATATATTATTTCTGTCATGACGAAGCTAATTCAAGGAAAAATTAATTGGAAAATGAAAACAATATTCTTGAATTATTACTGGACAATTTTTATGAAACTTTTAGAAAATTAAAATCCAAAAAAAGATATTGATTATAAAGTAAGTTTCATGAATAATTTTTATTTTATTTTTTATGTTTTTTTTATCAAATGAAGATAAATATTTAGATTTTTTTTTACACAATAAACCAATGATAGCAAACAAATGCAAATGCTCATCTGAGCTCCAATCTGTGCTCCTCCCCCTTGCCAATCTTTCACAAAAATACTCAACTAGCTACAATTACTATCCAACAATTTTCCCCACTCTCTTCCTGTGCCTAAATCTAAACATGGATTCCATGAACATCCATGAAAAAAGCTTAATTCCTAGAACTGGCCGCATGTGAAACACTGCATTTTGTTTTTTTTATTTTTTTACAAGGAAGTCACCACTTATCAAGGCCTGGAGGCCACTCAGGGATAAAGGTTATTGCTTGTACAGTAATCAGTGGGATAATATCGTAGTAATCGTTAGTAATGGAGATCTGATAAAGTGTCTTACTTAAGGGGGTGGTTCAACGGGAACTTGTTTATGTTGGACTTGAAGACATCCAAGTTGTAGTCAGGTGGGAAACAAGCAAACGGAAGAGAGTTCCGCAGGCATGCACTTCTAAGAAAGAAACTTTGTTCATGGAATCTAAATTTTGACTTAGGCACAGATAAAGAGTGGGAAAAATTACTAACAGTGGCTTCAGCTAGACGGGTGTTTTTCGTGAAAGATTGGCGAGGGGGAGGGAACCAGAGATTGGAGCTCAGACGAGCACTTGCCATGGAAATAACGATAAAACAAAGACAGGTTCGCAACGTCCCTTCTGTGGGACAAAGGTTGCAGGGAAGAGAAAAGGGCATCCCCCACTAGGCTACAAAGTCTATTTTGTACTCTGTCAAGGCAGAATAGGCTGTTTTTAGCAGCTCCTGCCCAGATATGGCAGCAGTACTCCATCCTTGGACGTACTTGGCTTTTATATAGATAGAGAATTACATCAGCAGTGAGATATCTACTGAGCGGTAGAACGATCCCACCATTTTTCCAGCGACCTTGGCAACAGATTTGATGTACATGTCCCATTTGAGATCAGGAGTAACGGTCAATTCCAGAAGCTTATCAAAACATGGAGTCTCCCGAAGACGAGAGCCATCCATTTCAATTGATGCCAGCTGGGGATGAGAGCGTTGATGATGTAAAGGTAGAAGCTTGGTTTTAGATGCATTAAAAGTAACCAGCCACTCCTTTCCCCATTGTACAACGTGATCAAGATCAGAGGAGAGAGAAATGTGTGAAAATATTTTTCATTCATTAACCCTTATCATCGACTGACCTTCGCTGGTGCTACCAGATCAGGCTGTCTATCGGCTTCCTGAGACGCGAAGTGCACCTACATTGATGTTCCTTTTTGTTGTTCCATTCTTTTGTAAAACTTAATTATGTTCTACAAAAACAACAGCCCCCTTCCCTCCCCCTCCATTTTTTTTTTCTTCCCCTACTTCCCGGTCCTGGATTTGACCTTAAACTATAACCAGTGGTGAGGCCTCAGCTTGCGAGCTTTGGGGAGTGTTGAGCCACCCTTTAATTGCCATTGCTCCCAGGTCCACTCTGACCCGGAGTGGTAGTACCTGTTAGGGTCCTAACTATGGGTTAAATAGAAACCAACTTGAAAACAACAAATATATTCTATCAAAAAATTTTCCTTCAAAATTTTTGGATTCCGCATTAAATAACCTGAAAAGGGTTGATATGTCGTAAAACAAACAAACAAACAAATCGACTGACCTTCGAGCCTTGATAAGTGGTGATTGCCTTGTAAAAAAAAAAGGGGGGGTTGATGAGTTTCTGTATTAAAATTAAGGCACTCAGCGTTTCCAGCAAACTGACCGGACATTTCCACCAATAACATAGTCGTTATACTACACAAGTACGGATATCACAAATCAGTCGAGTTTAGTATGTGAAAATAAATTTTCTATCGCAACTTCTGTGAATTCTTTGATTTATTTTTTAAATGAAATTTAGGCACTTCTACAGAATTGGGACAAGATTTCCAGAAATCGTAAAACTGAATTTTACGTAAAAACAATGGTATCTATGTATTCCTCGTATTTTTAAGATGATTATATCCAAAAATTATGAAAATTGATAATGTAGAAAATTTTTTATTAAAGAAAATAAAAATAGAATAAAACAAAGGAGAGTTCAACAGGGAGGTAATTTTCCATTCGAATTAAATAATTATGGTGGCAATTTTTCACCTGCTAACATGATTAAAGTTTTTTGTTTAATAATTCAGCAATATTCAGGTATGCATAATTTGGAAGCTACCATCGTAATTTATTAGAATTGACAAAAGAAATCAGTTGAAACCATTGCTTTTTATCTGAAAACTCCATTTATCGATTACAAAATTTCGTCCCAGTAGTGTAGAAGCACCGTAATTTGAATTTAAACATAATTTAATTTTTTTCTCTGTACTTGTTATAATTTGATAAAAAAAATTGCATTTTAATTAAAACCTATTACATGATTACATGTCATGTCAAAATTAGTAAAAATTTCAAATATGAAAAATGAGAAAATAAAAGATCTGCTAGATCTATTTTCAAAAAAAAAAAAACAACAAAAAAACATTGTTATTGAAGATTCTCAATCTGACATTTTCTAATTTGAAATAGCAAAAGTTGTGAAAGCAAGGGAGATAATTACGTTTCTGAATGTTTTAGATGAGGATTGGCTATTCACATCTGCAAGGACCCGTTGCACAGTGGTTAAAGTACTTAGAAAAATCAATTGTGAAAGTGATATTCTCCTGAAGGTTAAAGGTTTAATTCTCAGTGTGGGCGACCGAAAAATACAATTGCGAATTACTTAGGACCTCTATCCAGTCGTGGCTGATGGAATGAGAGCATGCTACCCTCATGGAGTAAAGAAAGGGTCCCGTGCGAAATTCAGTCAAAATTCCAGAGTTTGACTGAAACATTTTCGAGTTTGACAAGATATACCTGAAGAAGGGCAGAGATTACATCGATAGAAATGTGAAAATGATACTCAAGATAAGTAGTCCGATGAATCCAAGTAACACAAAGCAAGATAAGTCAGTTTGTCAAATAGAATCGGCCACAATATAAGAAACTGATAAAACAGTATTTGATGAATTTTATTTTTTCTACTTGACGAGTTTTCATAATTTTTGGAAATTTTATCAATTTTGACACGACATGTAATTACACCTGCATTTTTATATCCAATTATACTGTACAAACAGCCTTTTATTTTTATAACTGTACAAGAAGAATCTTGATCAAAACAAAACAATTTATTATTTCCTGTGATATTTTTTTAAAATATTTTTTATGGAAATCGCTCCAGACAAAACATGTAGCCACCTGATGTAAAAAGCTAGAAAAAAAAAAAAATTTTTTTTAATAAGCCAACAGTAAGTGTTGATAGATTTTGACTTAGAAAACCATGTAATTTTGATTCAATTAGAATAAGTATTCTTGACCTAAGGGTTAGTATTAGTATACTACATTGGTTTGAATTTTCATAAAGGGGTGTATGTAATCCCTACAGCCACCTACCTTGAAAATGTTTTTGTGAAACCTGACATAGTTATATGGAATAAGTCAGAAAGAGTGGTAACCTTGGTTGAGATGAGTGTCTCTAATGATGGCGGCCTGAACAGAGCTGAAAGGGAGAAACAGACCAAATATCAAGGTCTCATGTATGATATTAAAAGAAACTGGAATCTTAGGGAGATATCAATCATACCAGTTATTATAGGTGCTACAGGGCTTATGAAAAAGAACTTGAAGTCCTACCTTACTAATATTCCTGGTGAACCAAGTGCAAGAGAGATCCAGACAATTGCACTTAAGGGAATAACGAGGATACTTAAAAGAGCTCTCGGTTGGTTTCAATAAAAAGCAGAGGAATGTTGGCAGCTGGTTTGGCTGCCGCATACCTAGCATTACAATCTTCAAAGAAAGAAAATGAAAAAAAAAAAATGCAAAACTGTCCTGTTTCATGAATTTTACCTTTTTGGGTGATTATTTGGTGCTTGTGCAGTATAGTTGATTTTTAAAAATGCATTTTAGGTAAAAACACTAACATACACTTCATGTGATGTTGAAATTAGGAAAAGTTTTAAAATTTACAAAAAATCCGCTAGAACTATTTTAAAAAAAGAAAAAAACATTAGAGGTGCGGCATTTTCTATTTTGAAATAACGGATTAGTTATTTTGTCAGAATCATAGACTGCAGTTACTTCCCTTGGATTCAGCATTAACAACTACAATAAAAATATCAGGTTGACAAGAAAGCTCTTGTGGTTTTTTAACTGATAAATTTCAGCTCAAACAAAATTTTTTTGATTGAAATAAGCACCATCAGAATCAACATACTTTTGCCAGCGCAAAACAAGTGTATTTATGTCAGTAACGTAAAAATTGTGCATTTCTCGCGTAGAAAGTTGTCGAGATGCTTGAAAAGGTTGTAGTCGGTAAGTGAGAGTATGGTGGATGAGGCAGCTTTGTGGCTTAATTCATTCAACTTTTGCAGAATTAGTTTAGCAATGTGCAGTCGGGCATTGTCGTGGAGGAGAATTGGGCGTTTTCTGTTGACTAATGCTGGGTGTTGTTGTTGAGTTTCTGATGCATTTCATCCATTTGTTGACAGTATTTTTCCGCTATAATGATTTCGCCTGCATAAAAAAAAAAAACTGTAGTGGATGAGACCGGTCGCAGACTATGAAACAGCATGATCTTCTTTTGGTGCAACTCTGGCTTCGGGAAGTGTCGGGGAGCTTCGTCGCCGTCTAACCACTGAGCTGAGCATTGCCAACTATCGTGAAGAACCCAATTTTTATCACAAGTCGCAACCCGGTCGAAAAACGGATTGTTCTTGTTGCGTAAAAGAAGGGAAGATGACGCTTCATAACGATGTTTCTTTTGGTTGTCGTGAGGCACCCATTTATCAAGTTTTTGTCTTTCCAATCTCTATCAAGTCGTTGGAAATCATTATATATGTTACATCTAATTCAGAAGCAATTTCTCAAACAGTTGTGCATGGATTGGCTTCGACTAAGGCTCTTAATTGATTGTTGTCAACATCCGATGGCCGACCACTACGCTGATCATTTTCAAAACTCTTGTCGCCGCCACAAAATTTCTTAAACCACCATAGTGTTGTGCATTCAGTAGAGGTTCCTGGACTAAATGGTTCATTGATATCACATGCTATTTCAGCAGCTTTTCAGCTTAGCTTGAATTGAAATTAAAAAATTGTGCGAATTTGTTTTTTTTTTTTTTTCATCTTGTATTCAACATCCTGAAAAAAAAACAATTGTTTTAAAACGATTGTAATTTAAATGATTGGATATAGTGAAACACGCTCTTTTAAATGATATATAAAGTAAAGTCCTTATAATGAAAATTTTTTTTTTTTCTTTTTTCTTTTTTTTTTCTTTTTTCACTTTATTTTTTTCTTTTTTCTTTCAATTCTTTTTTATTCTGTTATTCACTTAAATGTTTTTTGTGTTTTTTTAACATATCTGCTAATCATTTACCATTTAATTTTTCTTGTTTTTTTTCCTTTTCCCTTTTTTCATTTTCCCTCTATTTTTTTTATCTTTTTCCTTTTTCTTTTTTCCCCTTTTCTTTTTTTCCTTTTCTTTTTTTCTTTTTCATTTTCCCTCAATTTTTTTATTTTTCTCTTTTCCCTTTCTCTTTTCCCTTTTTCTTTTCCCTTTTTTCTCTTTTTCTCTTTTCTTTTTTCCTTTTTTCTTTTTTCCGCTTTGTTCATTTTTTTTTCTTTTTTCTTTCAACTCTCTTTTATTCTATTATTCACTTAAATGTTTCTTTTTTTTTTTTTTTTTTTAACGTATCTTTTTCAGGAGTGAGAATTTATTTTACCGACAGACGGATTCAATGTCTGGTGCCTGGAAAAAAATCGACCTTCCTGCCCAGCAAATTGCAGTGTCTCGTTCAGGCTATATCTGGTGGCGCCTACATCAGAATACAGTCTATGTTGGCACCGGGATCAGTGCCAAAAAGGTAGAAGGCAAGAAACAGGTGGAGGCAATCCGGGACGTTGCGTACATTGCTGTTGATGAAGACTGCGGATGGTAAGTACAAAAGTTGAAAACAAAATCCATTAACCAATTATTTATTTTTTATCATGTCCTCCGGCTAACAATGTACATACGATTTATACGTTTATTATCTATTAAAAGAACAATATCTTATATTCACTAGACAACACATGACACGTTTTAATATATCATCTCCTCCAATATAAACCAATATACAACAACGCGAAGGAGAAAAAGGTAAAAAAAAAAAAACTAACCTCTTCGCTGATGCGGTCATCATGAAACCAGAAGTCGTGTGCGTTCGAATTAAGGGTAGTCAATTATTTTTTTTTTTAATGAGTAATTAATTTTTTTTTTCAAACGGGTTGCCAAATTTTAGATAAAAAAAAAAAACGCTAATAGTATGGAGAAATCACATTTCTGTCGTAAAAACAAAAAAAATCACTTTATGTGCAAAAACAGGCTCCAAATTAAATATTACATTTACTTATTTTTTTGACCAAGCACAAAAACCTTGCTTACACACTACGAAAAAGCCTAGGTGCTTTATATTGAAACTAGCGAGGGTACCCGGCATTGCCCGGGTGTGAAGAGGTGGTGCAGTAAGAAACCCCTGGAGGGTGTGGGTCAAAACCCCAGTAGGCAGCCCGGGTAGAGAGAGGTGTTAAAAAAAAAAAAGTGGTAGCAGGCAGGCTTGAACCTGTAACGCTGTAATGTTATGACTCTAAAGAGGCTGTGATCATAGCGTAGTATCTGTTAACTGTAGCTAGTGGGAGCAATGGTCAAAACATTATTGTTATTGTATTGTTATTAATTGATTTGAGCGACGAATGCTTGCTGAATCAGTTATTATGATTAGAAGAATAAACAATTAAATTGAGGAAGAAATGATTGACGTGTGAATCGCAAAAGGAATGCGAAAATAGAAAATAGATGTAAACATTCTTTTGGATTTGGATAAACAAATAACTAGATGGAAACATTAGGTTGGTCTGAGACACATAATTAGGTGACGTGGGAGAACACATGATGTAGTTAGTTTTGGAGAGATTCAGAGAATTGAGAATTGACCAGCAGAGCAGACAGACGTCTAGACAAGGGTGGACAGACAGCTTGGAGCAGGCTGTATGAACAAAAAAATGTAGACTAACTGCAGATCCTGTGAAAACGATTTGAGACAACTGTAATAAATTTATATTACAAAAATATAAAGAGTTGTTTTAATGGTTTCACAAATAAGAACAGTTGTCTCAATTATATGATGCTGGTCGCTTCATGGTTCGTCACAGAGCAGCGGGAAGATACAGAAGATCTCTTCAAGAAAAAAAAGTATGAAGCATATATTATTCTTCTTGCATATGAACTGTAAAAATATCCCGTGTGATAAGTCTGATACAACATGACTCGGTTTACATGTCAATATCATGTCCACTGGCTAACAACATACATACGATTTATACGTTTATTATCTGTTAAAAGAGCAATATCTTATATCCACTAGATAACACATGACACGTTTTAATATATCATCTCCTCCAATATAAACCAATATACAACAACGCGAAGGAGGAAAAGGTGAAAAAAAAACTAACCTCTTCGCTGATGCGTCCATCATGAAACCAGAAGTCGTGTGCGTTCGAATTAAGGGTAGTCAATTATTTTTTTTTAATGAGTAATTAATTTTTTTTTCAAACGGGTTGCCAAATTTTAGATAAAAAAAAAAAAAAACACTAATAGTATGGAGAAATCATATTTCTGTCGGAACAAAAAAAATCACTTTTTATGTGCAAAAACAGGCTCCAAATTAAATATTACATTTACTTATTTTTTTGACCAAGCACAAAAACCTTGTTTACACACTACGAAAAAGCCTGGGTGCTTTATATTGAAACTAGCGAGGGTACCCGGCATTGCCCGGGTGTGAAGAGGTGGTGCAGTAAGAAACCCCTGGAGGGGGTGGGTCAAAACCCCAGTAGGCAGCCAGGGTAGAGAGAGGTGTTAAAAAAAAAAAAAGTGGTAGCAGGCAGGCAGGCAGGCTTGAACCTGTAACGCGAAGGAGGAAAAGGTGAAAAAAAAAAAACTAACCTCTTCGCTGATGCGTCCATCGTGAAACCAGAAGTCGTGTGCGTTTGAATTAAGCGTAGTCAGTTCAAAGGAGACGATGACTTGAGAAAATGTTAACACAAAACCCTACCCCTCCTTGTAAAACGTGGCCCGGGTGAGGGTGAGGGTATTAATGTTTTGGGCCAATTTTTGGATATTTGTTGTCCAGGAGATGGAGCTTCGTAACAATACCAATTTCATCAGGATCCGTTGCATGTGTCGAAAGTTTTTGGCTGACGTACAAACACATACACACATTTTGCTTTTATTTATATTAGATTAACAGAACAGACTGGAAACAGTTCAAATACAAAAAGAGCTGAAGAATTCTTTATAGTTTCAATAAAGAACAGTAATAGTCTGGAGAAATCACATTTTCTTTGACAAAAAGAATATCACTTTTTATGTTAAAAAAAACAGGCTCCAAATTAGATATGACATTTACTCTTTTTCCTTTTTTTTTTTTTTTTTTTTTTTTTTTTTACAAATCACAAAAATGTCGTTTACACAGTATGAAAAAGTCTGGATGCTTCATATTGAAATTAACAGAACAGACTGGAAATGGTTGAAACAGTTTACAATTTGAAAACCATGCAAAAAAAATAAAAGGGCAAATAACACTAAAGCATATAAATATAAAAGCATCAGGTTAGGGCCAGTGTCTCCAAAGTATGGCCTGCAAGCCAGATCCAGCCTGCCAAGGTCTTTAATCTGGTCCGCAGAACTCTTATGGAAATCGTAAAAAAATATTCATGAAAATTATTTTTAAATAGAAATGTGTGAAAATATTTTTTTTTTTGTTGTTTTGTTTTTTGTTTGTCTTTTTTTTTCTTTTTTCTTTTTTTTTTATTTGTTTTTTTTTGGGGGGGGAGGTTGTTTTATGTTTGTTTTTTTTTGTTTTTTTTTCTTATGGAAATCGTAAAAAATATTCATGAAAATTATTTTTAAATAGAAAATTTTTTATTTTTTTTTACATAGGCGTCACCACTTATCAAGGCCGATAGGCCACTCAAGGATAAGGGTTAAAGAGTGTAGAGTAGTCAAAAGGACAATATAGTAATGGAAGTTCGGTAAATTTGTTAACTTAAGTGGAACGTCTCATCAGAAACTTGTTCACGTTGGACTTGAAGACAATCATCTTATAGACAGCTGGAAAGCAGGAAAACGGAAGACAATTCCACAGGCGTGCAGTTCTAAGAAAAAAGCTTTGATCATGGAATCTGTGTTTAGGTTTAGACACAGATAAAGAGTGGGGAAAATTATTGATAGTGTTTTCAGCTAGTCTAGTGTTTCTTGTGAAAGTTTGGCGAGGGGGGACCATAGATTGAAGCTCAGTCGAACACTTTCCATGAAAATAACAATAAAGCAGAGACAAACTCGCAACATCTCTTCTGTGAGATAGAGGTTGCAGCGAAGAGAAAAGGACATCTCCCACCAGGCCACGAAGTCTATTTTGAACCCTATCAAGGCAGGACAAGTCTTTTCTAGCAGCTCCTGCCCATATGTGGCAACAGTATTCCATGCTTGGACGTATCTGGCTCTTATATAGATAGAGAATTGCCTCAGCAGTGAGATATCTACTGGATCGATAGAAGGATCCGACCATTTTTCCAGCGGCCTTGGCAACAGATTTGATGTACGTATTCCATTTAAGATCAGGAGTAAAGGTCAAGCCCAGAAGCTTGTCAAAACTTGAGGCCTCCCCAAGACGAGAGCCATTCATTTTAATTGATGCCAGATAGGGATCAGAACGTTGATGATGTAAAGATAGAAGCTTGGTTTTAGATGCATTAAAAGTAACCAGCCACTCCTTTCCCCATTGTACAACGTGATCAAGATCAGAGGAGAGAGAAATGTGTGAAAATATATTTTTTTTGTTTTGTTTTTTGTTTGTTTGTTTGTTGTCTTTTTTTTTTTGTTTTATGTTTGGGTTTTTTTTGGGTTTTTTTTTTTTTTTTTTTCAATAAAAATTAATCAAAAGAATGAGGTTTCGGGACACAGCTAAAAAGTAAAACTAATCAACAAAACAGCATTAAACACGTCTTCATTTATGTGTATGCTGCGTCTTCTTTATCTAGACTCTCAGCTGCCAGTCCTCATCTTCACTTGTCTTCTGCGCATTGTATTTTAAAAAAAAAAAAAAAAGAAAGGTTGGGGATTTACTTAAAGATAATAAACCACTGCAATAGTATAATTTGTGACAAACCCCCTCCTCTTCCTCCTCCCATATAATTATGTGAGAAGTGCGCCAATTTCGTGCTTCTAAATCTAATGCTAAAGTTGGAAGGATTTTCGAATGTTAATTTTTTTAATAGAAAATTCTGCACGGATTCAGACTTTGGAAATAAATGGCTTCTTTTTTCTTTTTGGCCACTCGAGGGATAAGAGTTAATAAGCATACAGTGGTCAATGGGACGATGTCGTAATAATTGTTAGTAGTGGAAGTTTAGTAAATTACTTAAGAGGAACGGCTCATCAAGTACTTGTTTACATTGGACTTGTTAACAGTTTTAAAGTTATTCATCTACTTTTTTTTTTTTTTTTGGTTAATTTTAAATTTGATTTTGGCCTGCATTGGATATGGAGATTGGCCAACTTGTAGCATGGACCCACTCACCCCCATAAAAGTGTTAGGAAGTGAAAAAAAGGAAGAAAAACTAACAGGAAATATCAGAACAAAAAGCATAGGAAATAAAGTTCGCGCAAAGGCATTTGAAAATATGATAGTTAATCAAGGTAACTGAAACAAAGGATCAGACAGAGAGGTCAATATATATAATAACATTACAGGGAGTATCCATTGTTTTGCAAGACTAAACGGAGGCAATAACTTAAAATTTAATTTTTTTTTAACTTTATTCCGCCAGGTATATTAAACTGAATGGTGAAATTGCAGTCCATAAGGACCTATCTCGTGAGCGGCCTGCATACCGCAGCCAAAAAATACCGTGTGAATATGACCTCATTCAGTTAGCTTGTCTTAACCGAGTCGTCTGGGGCTTAACACGAGATCTGCAGTTGGTCTGTCGCACTGGAGTCTCTGAACAGCATCCGGAAGGAGATGAATGGTGTAAATACGAAAGGTAAGTGAAAAAAAAAATATGACCTTTGACATCATTTTGGCAACCTAGGGGGTACTCTTGCAGAATTTTCCGGGCAAAAATGGACGAATAAACATGGGGGGGGGGGCTAGTTTTGAAAGCCGATTTATCAATTTTTTTGCAGGTTTCCGACTACTTTTTGATTGTATTTGAAAGATTAAAGACTAAAGTTAATTTCCAAAAGGAAAAAAATATTTATATACGTGAAAAAAAAAAAAAAGAAACATGAAAAATTTTTTCATGGCGAGCTATAACCAATTCAGCTAAATTTTGAAATTAAATAAATTCATTGTAAAA
Source organism: Euprymna scolopes (assembly GCF_053919585.1). Taxonomy (NCBI): domain Eukaryota; kingdom Metazoa; phylum Mollusca; class Cephalopoda; order Sepiida; family Sepiolidae; genus Euprymna; species Euprymna scolopes. The sequence continues at coordinate 34,534,156 of NC_136513.1, forward strand.
ATCCTTCAAAAGATAAATATTAGTTTTCTGGGTTTATTTCAAAGATAATTAGTAAAATAAAGTCCTAAGGTATTGAATTAAATAAAAAAAAACACTTTGTTTGTACAAAAAATAGCTTAATTAGCTAAAGAAAAAAAAAAGGGGTTCTGCCTTTCGCAAAATTACAATAAATGGGAGTTTTGTAAACACAGATATACAGAAGCCCAAAATTTCCGCCCGTCGAAAGGTTCTCTGAAAATGGTGTCATGTAATTCAAAGGAAAGGAGGGAAGGGGTGCTAATTTTCTTTTTTTTTTTTCCCCAGACGTGCATTCATACATTCCTATCCTGAACGTTTGTATCATTTTTACCATTTTCTAATTTAATTATTTTCCTATGTTCCTGTTTTTAAATTTTTGTTCAAGATTATATTAAAATTGTTACACGAAAAGTTTCACATTCATTTAAGCAAAGGAAATATTAAAATCTTACATATAAAAACTATGCGAAACCTGTAATTTAAAAAAAAATTAGAAATATTTTTTGCTATTAAAATTTTTTTGTGTGAAAATATTAAATAAACAATGCTTAATCCAATGATAATATCAGTAACTTGAAATTAATTTTTCTTCGAGTTATATCGAATTCATTAATACAGACTTTAGTGGCTTTTTTTTTCGTAATGTTCCTGTAAAAATTAAATTAATTCTTTTTTAATTGTTATAATTTACGATGCTTTAAAAAGCAAAAATAAATTAATGCATTTTTTTTTTTTTACTACTGAAAATTATAATTTTATTAAAGGTATTTTTTGTTTAAACAAAATAACATTTCCACTAAGATTTAAATAAAAATAATATATTTTGTGATCATTATTTGATAAATACTGAAAATTTCATTAAATTTGGTTAATTTCCTGATTTTTGGTGAATTTTTAATTTTTATACATTCATTTTGCCCGTACCTACCATCAATTATGGTTTGGGCTCGACCAGCAGTCACTAACAAAAACCTACCTTGAATTTACTGAATATATATAAAGAGAGAGAGCGAGAGAATTTTTTTTTTTTTTTCAAGAAAAGTTGCATTTTGTATTATTTTTTTTTGTAATTTTTTTATTGAAATTTCAAGAAAAGATTATTGCTATTTTTTTTTTTAACTTTAAATTGTTAGATGAAAGTATATTTTTTTTCAAGAAAACTTTTTTTTTTTATAAGAAAAGATGAATGATTTTTATGAAAACCATAAATTGTTAGGTGAAAGTACAGGGAAAAAAATTTTTTCGAAAACATTTACAAATTATTTTTTTGTCAACAAATGTTAAAAAAATAAACAGAAAAAATAGCCTTCCTCACCACCTCAAAAATATATACAAATTACATTTTTTTTTTATTGTATAAAAACAAAAAAATTAATTTTCTACATTACCGTTTTTCATAATTTTTGGATATTTTACTAATTTCGACCTAACAGTTAAGAAAATACCATTGGTTTAAATTTAAATTAATATTTTGATTTTTCTAATTCAAAAGAAGCACTAGATAATAGTTATTAAATGATAGAAAATATTAGGCATTATATGGGCGATTTTGTAAGTTTGACTTGTTGGTGAGTTATTTCCCTTTGTTTCTTAAAGATGGCAACATGAGATAGCCCCTTCTAAATAACTCATAAAATTGGGTTTTCTTAGTTAAAAATAAAACTACTTGATCAATTTACATGAATTTTAGAATATGACATTTTCATTGTGTCAAGGGTATGTACATCATACAGATTTTTTTTTTTTATGGAGGAATTCTGGACAAGAACCAATGTATGATTTTCATATGATTTTTTTTTATATTTTTAGTCCTTCCAACTGCCATGTCCCTGAAATGATGAATATCGCCCTTGGCGATAATAACACTGGATGGTGTGTGGATACGCAAGGTCAGGTTTGGTTCTGTACGAGCGTCACTCGCGAACATCCATTCGGACAAGGAATGTGGTACCAAGTAAGTAAAAATTTTTTTTTTAATAGCAACAACTTTTTCATTAAAATAAATTGGGTGTTTCTTCATTATTGTAGCGAAATTCGAAAATCGAAATATTGAATTTCAATTGAAACCAATGTTATCTACTTAATTATGTCGCAGTAATGAGCATATCCAAAAATTATGAAAAACAGTAAGGAAGAAAATAATTGAAAATTGAGTTTTGCTTATAAAAAAAGGAAAAACAAAAATTTGAATTGTAACAAGGGAGATAATTATTTTCTAAAAATTGAAAATTTTAGGACAATTTAGCAAAATTCAATTTTTGCTAATTGTCTTTGAAAACTTAACATTGATAATTAATTTTTTACCTCATTGTTTTTCGTAATTTTTGGATATGTTCATTACTGTGACATGGCCATTAACTAGATACCATTGGTTTTACTTGAAATTCAACATTTCAATTTTTGAATTTCACTCTGATAACGAAGAAGCGCCCAAAATTCAAGAAATTGCTTTTCCCTAAAATAGATAAATATATATATATATAATGATTTTCTACAGCCGAACCAATGTCGCAGCCCACAAGAGCACATATCTGCGTTCAGGATTTGAAACCCGAAACTAACTGATGAGGGCGAAACTCGAGTCTTGGACTTCCGGTTTGTTGGCTTTCTTGGCTTTTGTGGACTGCGACATTGGTTCGGCTGTGGAAAATAATTATATATATATATATTCTCTCACACTGTTTAAATGAGCACATCTTTCAGATACGTTTCACACAAACTGACTGTTTGCAAGCACTTTTCTTTTCTTTCCACTTTTTCGCTGTAAATACGTTCTTATAACATTTACAACTGTGTTGTGTTGCTTTCTTCTTGTCGGCATCACGTTTGTTATCCCACATGCTGATCAGTACAATCTGTAGAAACACCAGGTTACCAGTGACCTCAAGAGAGGCAAGGATAAACTCTGTCAATCGTGGCAGGAGACGCAAGTCTGATGCAAAGAACGACTGTGCCGTTCGCAACCAGCCTTTCTCCTTCAGGGCTCAGAACCAAGATCGTAATTGATTCATTATTTAGCAAATTAAATTTGTCGAGATCGATTGTGTCTGCAGCCAAGCAGAAACTGCTATATGCATTCGCATGACACTTCTCAAGTTTCAGGAGTTTTATTTTCACCGTATGCGTTCTGTTCAACAACGGTTTTGAATCGCTGATTTCGTGACCTTCAGCCTAGGATCAAAGTTAAGCTAAAGTTTTTAAGCTGAGCTAAGTGGTTGACTATAGCCTCCCTTTCTATTAGGTGCTACACCGAAATGTATACAAAAGTGCCACTTCATTCCTGGGATTATTCCAATTGTCCTTGATTCTCTATGTTGACTGTTTAGCAAGAGGACATCAAGTAGTATTGTTTAAGTCTTTAGTCTGATTCGATCAAGAATTGAACCCCGATCATGAATCAAATCGAACATGAATTATGAATCGACTTGACGCTAGGAGCGTCTCTCCATCACCATTATTTGAGAGAATATCTTGAATCTGCTCTTGGTTCATCAAGCTAGCAGAACATTCGATTTAGTTCCCATTTTATCTAATGCTAGCATTTTAGCCCGGTGTTGCCCGGATGTTTGGATGTGTCTGTTGAGCAAAAAATAAAGAATAAAAAAGTGGTAGTAGAAAGGCAGGTTCGAACTTGTACCGCGAAGGAGGGAAAGAACGGGGAAAAAACTTGACGTCTATGCTGTTACAACCACCGCCAAACCGGAAGTGAGTGACATTTTTTAAAATTAAGGCTAGACAATTGAAAGGAGAGGATGACTTTAAAAAATATCCCCCCTTCCCCTGTAGAAAAGTGCCCTGTTTAAGGTGAACATATTAATGTTTTTAGCCAATTTTTCGATATTTGTCATCTGAAAGGTCGGACTTTAAAACGATACTGATCTTGGTAAAATCCGTTGCCTCTGTCGAAAATTTTAGGCACACATGCAAACATACATACATGCATTTATATATTGGTAACTAAAACTTTTCAATCCAAACCGATTAAAATACTTGCTCTATCTCTGAATACCCTTTATGTAAAATTTCAAATATTTAAACCAGAAATTGTCTGAGTAATTGGAAGAGACCACAGAAGTCAATTTTTTTTTTAACTTTGACCCGTTTTTTGACTCCTTAAAATTTATTGTTTTGAGCTCAAATCAAGTTATTAAGTTAGATCCATGTCCAAGGAACCTATATCTAAAATTTCAAGTGATAGACCCAAAATTGTCGGAGGAGTTTGGTAGAGTTCTCAAAGCTCAAATCTTTGACCCCTTAACAGCCACATTTCTGGTTGAAAACTGATCCCAAAGATTTTCCCAAATCTCAGTATCTTGTATATCAAATTTCGAGTCTGTAGACTAAAAATTGATAGAATTGTTGCATAGGGAAACACACACACACACACACACACACACACACACACACACACACACACACGTTCACTTTTATATATATAGATATGCTTTTAAAATTTAGTAATTGGAGAAGATTATTTTTATAATACGTAAAAAAAATAACAGGTTTAATTTAAATCTTTTGTTTTTTTTTATTATCAAATACTTTTAATCATTTAATTATTAAAATTCTATAATATTGTACCCTCATGAAATAAATATATTCTTAATCTTAAAATATCTTTAAAAAAATCACTTTCTATTTTTGTATGAATTAGTGACTTTCTACTCATTAAAAAAAGAGTTAACCTGATCAGCAGACAAAAAAAACTCGCGTGTGGAAATTCCACAGGTGTATCCCTTGTCTGTTTTGTATTGCTAAGCCTTGCAGGAGTTTTTAACATGTTTCCATTTTATGAATGTCCGGCGCGAATGCAGACCCTGCAATATTAATGTCCCATCTACGGACATAACATAAACTATAATTTCCTCCTTAACCATAAAATATTTCTTAATCTTCTAAAAAGATCCGTAAAAAAATGCATCAGGTGTGACAGAAGAAGTGAGCCCAATGCAGAGAACGACTGCTCCGCCCGCTACCAGCCTTTCCTTTTTAGGCCACAGAACCAAGATCAGATATGATCAATGGACATGAATAAATAATTGGGGGGGGGTCTGTTCTGTTCCTGTTTTCAAACTCTTGACAACTTATCAAGAGAAATGTTGTGACTTTCTTAAAAAAGTTTGTTTTTCAAAAGTAAAGCGGAAAGTTCTTATGTCTTGAGTTCCTTAAGTCAGGAAGCCAGCATCCTCAGACAGGGAAAGGGATGGGACGAGAGGATGGGAGGAGTGGACCGATTGTTTTTGTTTTTGGCTTGATTAAGTTTTGCAAAGAGAAAAAAAATTTTAATATAATATTACATTTCTGAATTTCTGATACAAGTATTTGTTATTCGTATTATTTGGATTCAATGGACTATTCTTGAATGTCATTTTCACAACGTTTCGATCGATGTAACCTCCAACCTTCTTCAGGTGTATTTTATCAAACTCGAATTCGGATGGAATTTTGAACGGAACTCTTTATTTACTTCACGGGGGAAGCATGCTCTTGTTCATTGCGAGATTTATGTTGTAATGCTTATGTGTTCTCATTAATCTCTGAAAAATGATTTTCTTTATAAAAATAAAATTATTTGATTAATTTGTGCGTTTTTGGAATACAACATTTTCGTTCCATCACAGGTACGTACATCATATAAAGTTTTCTTTATTTTTGTTTCTGAATATAAAAAAGAATTCTGGACAAAAACCCGAAATTAATCACTGCTAAAATTTTCATTGAAATCATAAGTTATTGATTTTGCGAATTTAGATAAATATCAAGTAGAATTTTAATAAAAAATAGAATTAATTTATTATTCAGAGTCAACAAACTCTAAACAACACGTCAGCATGTTATCTTTTATTTTAGAATGGAAATAATCTACAACAATCTTGATGCAAATGTTATTCAAAATTTCTTTTGAGTTTTGTCTTTCTTGGCTTGTCTTATTGATTAGTTCTGTCTTCTTTTTCTTATAGCTTAGTCTTATCGATTAGTTTAGTCTTCTTTTTCTTATAGTTTAGTCTTATCAATTAGTTTTGTAATCTTATTAATAGTAAATATTTATGGGATTTAAATTTCAACATTTCATATGACAAGAACCAATAACTCCTTTTTTTTTTTCTTTTTTTTTTTTTTATTACATTTTCACCCCAAACAAGGCACATTGCCACTTTGGTGTAGGGGGCTACTATCAGGGGAAAGAACTACTGGGGTACTATGTAGGGATTTGGGCAGCAAGATGTTGGTTCACGTTGCACTTGAACTTCTGTATGTCAGTACAGCTGGGGAAGCAGTGACCTGGAATGGAATTCCAAAGTCTAGCGGTTCTGGGGAAAAAACTACCGGAGTAGAAAGATCTTCTACATCTAGGAATCTCCACAGTGTGGGGGTGGGATTTTGCAGCTTGTCGGGTCTGTCGAGGGTGTTCACGTCGTGGGGGCACAAGTGCTTGCAGTTCATCAGAGCATTCACCATTAAAATACTTGTAGAACAGGCAGAGGGATGCAACGTTTCATCGATGGGACAGAGACTGAAGCTTAGATGCCAGTTTAGGGCCTATCAGATTTGCGACTCTCTTTTGAACCCTGTCAACAATACTCCATACATGGGCGAATGGTTGCCTTATAGAGGTACAGGATACTTTTGGGTGTTAGTAGTTTTCTAGCACAGTAGAGAGAGCCTACCTTCCTTGCAGCGGCCCTGGCAATGCCCTCGATGTAATTGTTCAACTCATGTTTCCTGTGAACGTTAAGCCAAGGAGCTTGAAAGACGTACTCTTAGATAAAGAGTCGTTGGCCATTGCTATAGGTTGTAGAGAGGGTTTCTTGTAATTATTGAATGAAACCAGTTTAGTCTTGGCAGCATTGAACGTAAGAATTAGCTCCCTTACACTTGGAACATTTTAGATCATTATTTTAAATTGTCTTCAATGTAAATCTTCCTTACTGGAACAATTATTTTCAGAAAGAAACATCTTTTTTTTTTTTCTTTTTTTTTTTTAGTGTTGTGTCCTTGTAGTAATCACAGTGGTATACTTAACAAAAAGTGTATTCATGTTATAGAATTATACATCATCATTCTAGGAGTCACTGTTATTACCTTTAGGTGTAACTATATTTATTGTCTTTGGATAACTCTATTTATTCCTGAAAGGGGTAGATCAGCTTATCACATAATGTTTAATATGAAGAACATGTTGCACAAATAAAAAAGAAGAAATTATTCGTTGGAATTAAATATTAATTTGATATTTCGGCTATAGTCAGCTAATGTACTTCCTAACTTCCGGTGTAGTGCTACTGGAAGCAGTGACATGGCAAATCAGTTCCTTCGCTTTTTTTTCTTTAATGCCTATATCTCGTCTGTGGATGTACTTTTTTTTATTATGTTTTTCCGATCTATCTTTTTTTTTTTTTTTTATTTAATAATCACTGGAAATATTTTTCGGTCTTATTTGAATTAAGAATTATTGAAATTAGTTTTATTTTATTTTTTAAGAATTATTAAAAATCCTTTTTGCACTCTTTTTTTTATTTTTAAAAGAATTATTGAAAATTCTTTAAATGTTTAACTATTTTGGGAATATTGTGTATTGGATACTTTTTTTTATGATGTTGAAATTTTTATTTTGATTTCAATAATTTCATTTCTTATTTTGATTTCAATAATTTCATTTCTTATTTCAATCATTTTATTTTTTTACCTTTATAAATATATAAGTTCATAAATTTTATTTTTATACCTTCATAAATACATATTTACTATATAAATTCAAAGAAAAAACTTATTTTTCTAATTTCATAAACATATTCCTTTATAAAATTTAAAATAAAAACTTTTATTTTTTTAAATTTTGTTATTAAAAGTGCTAATAAAGACTAATTATATTATTTTTATCTGTATTATTTTGTTATTTTTATTGTGTACTTTTCAATAATGTCATTTTCTTCTATTTTATTTCAATAAATCACTTCACAATAGAAATACTGAAGAACAATAAAAGTAAAGAAACTGATTTGCCTCGTTACAGGAAATTAGGAAGTACATTAGCTGACTATAACCGATATTCGTATCTATTATTGCTATTTAAAATTAAGTGGAAAATCCAACAAGATATATTAAATGTGTATTTCTCTCTTTTTCTTTGTAGGTGGCCTTTAGTGACTACTTCATGATGGACCCAACAATGACTGACATGATGCGTTCAGTGGCTGAAAGACTTGACCCACAGAAATTGTCACAGCTTTTAACATCTCCCAGAGGTGGTGGATTGATTGCTGCTACCCAGGTAGGCACATGGTTTGTGCCAAGTTACAAAAATGTTATCCAGGCCTGTAAAAGCATTATGCAAGGTAAGTAATTATATATATTATTGAAAAATAAAAAAAAAAATAAAAAAAATTGGTATTATAGTAAATTTGAGAGTTGATGCAGTGATTGCAGGTGATTAAATGACTTACTGACTAGATGTTTTTTTAACGAATGATAAAAAATAATTTTTTGTATGGTTTCAAATGTTAAAAACTTCAAAGACTATATATATAGAGAGAGAGAGAAAGAAAGAAAAAAAAACTATATACTAGTGCTTATAAATTTAATCATTGATTCAATTAATTAGATTATTAGGGATGTGGAATGAATATGCTCTTTACTCCCTGTTGAATCAACAATTAAATTTATATGCTGTTAGGGACACACCTCTACTATTAGATTGGTGCAAAAAAATGTTTTTTTATCAGAGATATATATATATATACGTCAAAAAATGACATTATTTTTGCGCCAACCTAATGTTATAAAGAGACAGACCTCAATACGTAAGAAGGCAAACTAGATAAGTTTCAAAATGAGATTTGGAAAAGGTTAGAATCGAACTCAGCAAGAAAAGTTTAAAAAAGAATACATATTGAAATCCTAGGAACGCAGAATGATTGTCATTGTTCGTGCAAATAGTTAAATATTATTTACGTCATATATTTGATTTATGAATGCAGTTGATTGTCCATTCTTTTAGAAATAACTTGATATTAAATATGTCAGTTAAAAGAATGAACAATACAAGTTTCAGAAATAAAAATTAAGAATTAAAAATAGGTTAAATATTGAACAATTAAAATTAGGAATTCTTTGTTTGCCAAAAGTGTGTTTCGATATACATAGGTAAAGTCTACGT